>NC_056741.1:119708942-119810030 GCF_019279795.1 Protopterus annectens | reverse complement strand
GGGGTTTTGGGCATTTTGTGAATACCACTAGATTGACTGTGTCATCTGGAGAATGCATTATAGCCCACAGTATGCATTGCCAAATGTGGCCAGACATATCCCTGCTGTGTGTTTTGCTTTGTACCTAAGAAAGCTATATGCCAAACAGCAGGAGTGGGTCCACAGGACTGAGTGCAGGTGAATACCACTCAGTTACTGGGGCATAGAATAGTACTTGCTGCAAATGTTACTGTGTGTGTGTGTGTTACATCTGTGTGTCAGTTGTCAAGCCATCATCTAACAATTGTTTATGGGCAGGCTGTTGAGGTTATGTACACAACCAGAATGAGATAAAACCAATGACAGATAGTAACAACAGTATCACCCACAACACATTGTCAAAACCATGTCATACACACACACATTGGTACTTAAGGATTCCACAATGTAATGCAGTATTTTTAATGCATACTGGCCATCAATAGAAATTATGGAGTGTTAACTTACTGTCTAATACAGGGCATGTCACCCTGCCCATGAAATTGTCCAATATGCACGTACATGCAGACAGTGCACCTCAGCCATGTTCACAAAATGTACACCTGCAAATCTGTGGCTGCACACATCCCACACTTACTGTCCACTCTATAACTTACATGCTGACAAACTAAACTACACATCAGCCAAGTGATGGCACACATGGGCAGACAATACATAATTGGAATAAACAATGGTGTAAATAATACTACATTGATAATTATAGCTTTGATGCATCATGCCTGCTCAGCTACACCTTCAAGGATATCACATTACATTTTACTGCTGACAACATGCTACACATTAAAAGCCATTGCTATACTAATAATTGAAAGTCACCCTGTATCATCAGTTACCATGTTAGCCTGTTTCTGTATCAATGTTACAGATGACAGGAGGTGGCACAGGTTTCATCGTATGCACAGGGTGTGTTGTTGGTTTGCCAGAGGCCTACATTGAGCCATACAATTGACATGTGTGTGTGTGCGTGTGTTATTATTAATGGTGAGGCCAAGAGTACTGTTATAGGCAAATGTAGATGTAATGTGTGCGGGTATGTGTTTGCCCTAGGTGTCTGGTTTATGTGTGTGTGTGTGTGTCTGCATGCACACAGTTCCACCATGTGGCTGCCATATATGGGGATTTGTGGGACAGCTACAGACTGTACCCACAACCCAGCAGGCTTTACAGATCACCGTCTCTGGCCATGGATACGGAACCTGTGCCTGGCAGGGATGCTACAGACAGTATTAGGTACTAATCCAGACTGGGTATTATCCTCAGAGGTTGACATATGTCTACTGGATCCAGGTCCCTGCTGGGACTGGCCAGAGCCATGTGCACGTGGTCTTCTAGGATGGTCTATGGACAGCCCCCCCAACATTGCTGGGGCTGGTACTGGCACTACGGGAGCGGTGATGAATTGATGGACGTCCACGGCGACTGCCAGCTGATGATGTTGCTGGCATACATCCACGTCAATGTCTCAACCGCCCTGCACTATTCTGATGCATGGACATGATGTTGTGGAGGACATCTAATGTCTCACCCCAATGTCTATCAATTACTTCAGTGTAATTACGTATGGCACCTGCTAGGTCATGGATACTGTCATTTACAGAGGTGTTATGAGCCCTCTGTGCCCTTACTCCCTGTGTGGTGTACTGCTCCATACGTGCCTGTGCCTCCATGACAGCCTGGAACATGCGTGTGGTTGTAAGAGTTGTGGCATGTCTGCCAGGGGCATGATGACCATCAGTGCTCTGACGAGAACCCATGGACATCTGCCTATGTGGTACCATTCCAGACGCTATGGCTGCTGTGTCCTGATGCATGTGCCAAAGATACCACACTGTCCTAGTCATTGCCGACTGTACACTGTCCCTCTGCTAAGAGCATTGGTGATGATGGATGCACAGGCAGTATGACTGTGTGCATGGATGGGGGGAAGACTTGTGTACTGTCAATTGGTGGCCCAACAAAAGACCGTGACAAACATGCCTGTGCCTCAACACACCTATCCTCATTATCACTATTTGTGTCAGTGACATCAGGTTCTCTGCTGCACTGAACCAGCCCAACCTCAGCACCTGTGAGAGTAAAACAGGAAACACAATTTAAGACCTGTACTTGATGTCAGAACACATGAACACATGCACACATGAACACATGCACACATGAACACATGTACACAAATACACTCCTCACTAAAGCAGACACACACACACACACACACACACACACACACACACACACACACACACACACACACACACACACACACACACAGCAATCTCAGAACATACTCAATAGCAGTTGATAGTGGGGTACAGTATCACAAGCCAAACAGTCATATCACACGTCAGCATGCCGAACATGTGTTGCTCAGCAGCATGCAGTGCGAGTGTAGACAGTCCTTGTTACTAACAGTATACATGGCTTTGATGCATGTGTTTTGTTGTTCGGTGATTGGCCTCCCCCTGGAACGCAATGTATACATGGACACAACATTGCTGTGCAAGTATTAAAAACTCTTTAATGTACTGTGCACCATCACTCACAGGTATACATACCATGGCTGGATGTGTATCTGTGTGTCACATAGATATCCAATTCTGATTAGAGCCTCTGTGTCTTTAGAAATAATTGTGGACACAGTTTTAGCTCATACATGATGTGTATACACACAAGATCAGTGGCGCATGTATAACTGATGGAATGTAATTGGTCCACATAGCCAATGTACAGTAGTTATGGTGAGTGTAGATCATATTGTGGACATGCCAGTGTCATCCATGACATGGCATGCTAAAACACAACTGCATATTTAAACATCACACATACCCAATGTGTGTCATATGACTTAGCCACTCAATAGCATTACAAGACACATATGTGTCAGTTGTGCAAATGGTGATTGGTATGCATATTGTTTATAGGTGCATATGTTTGCACACACACAACATTGATGTGTATAGCAATGAAAGCTATGTGTAGTACTGTGGTTACAATAACTGGATGGGGTGTAGTACCATAAGCCATCATCATGAAGCATCATGTGGTCACTCAAGGCTACAAATGTGTCCCAAATCAGCACCTATCATGCTGTATCGGAACTGCACTACCATGACTACATTCACCATTTCACCGCCAGTTGTTACATGGGTTTGTAAGGAGGCTAATAAGGAGCATTGCCTAACATGAATGTGTTGTGTGTTGCAGAGTGTTTCACTGCCCCACGATAGGCCTCTACCCCTTAGGTATATTATGTGTGCTGTGTGGATGACATTTGGGATACTGGAGTGTGACTTGACAGAGGGTTTGTGAATACTTCATGTGTAGCATGTTAACATGTTCTGTATATGACATAGTTGTGTATGTTGTGTGCATGCGTATCGACTCTGCCTATCCAATGGTCACTACAGTGTAGCCACATTTGTTTGAGATGGTTTGTGTATTGCATGTGTTTAAGGCAGCTAATCAAAGGACGAAAAGTGGCAAAATGCGAGCAAAGCTGGAGACCTGGAACACAAATTCTGCACCAACAATAGCAAGAATATAATCAGTTTTATTAAGAATGAGCGCTTTCGGTAGAGAGCAATCTCCCCACCTTCATCAGACAACAACTTTGTTTAAAAACCAACATCTTATATATCCATGCCCTCATGTCAATTAATTAACATAATTGCTACTGAATTAATTGATGCAACAATAACTGAATGTATTTTTCTTAAAAGTTTTTTGTAAAATATACACTTTAAAATTCTGTCACTAACTCAATTGAATGGTACGCAAAAGAAATCAATCAGTGAATTGATAAATTTTTGAAACATCTTTAAACAACTTTAACATGTTTAAAATGCATAAAAAATGTAATATAAAATATGTATAATATATGTAAAGTATATGTGTGTTTTTATGTTTGTGTGTATAATATATGATGTATACTCTATTGTTGTTTTAATCTATTATTGTTTTAACTGTTTTATTTTTGTACAGGTTCATACTATACAATTAAAGAATGTATGTTGTTAGAAGAAAAGAGCTGTATTAATCTTGTAATATAAATGTGGTGTAAATGTACACAACCCATTTCATTAAAAAATATTATTTTCTATGTACCTAGAAACACTAAATATGAGTGTTTCGCAAATAGCAATAATAAAAACAAAATCAAAGGCAAAAACAAAAAGTAAAAACAAAGGCGGAGGCGAACGCATTAACGAACAAATATTGATGTGATCGTCCAACATTAGTTGTTAGTGTTAAAATGGATGAACACTCTCCCAAGCGTTTTAAAAATGCATAAGTTCTAACCACAATGAATTAGTAACTGCTCCATACTACAACTGATAAATCTAATAAGGGCTGGGCAACCAAAAACTGTCCAATAAGCAACTCTTCATACAATGTATGGTTGTGTCTAAACATCCATGAATATTAATAATAATAGTAATACAAAAATAATAACACATTTGCATATGGACATAACTGATCCTATTATCACAGTACCCTGTGTTCAACTGCAAACGTAATCCTCTTGTTATAATGCACACTATATATTTATGCAAATTTGTAAAGTAAATAAAAGAAAATGTACACCTATTTTTAAACCTAAATATGGCCTAAAAATTAATGATTGCTAATTGGGACTGAAAGATTTAAATTAGGATTGAACATTCCCAATAAAGAGATGTGTGTCATAGTGACTACCCCCATCCTATCTCCTGAGGGCTTTAAGTTTCAATATGCATTTGATGGACACTACCTCGTTAAGCCCTGGGAAAATGTATGATGAGGTGCGAATTTGCCAAAACACCTCCTGTTCTTCCAGTTGTAATTTTTTGTTGTATGACTGTGAATAGAAACAAGTGGTCAGGGTATTGGCTGATATGTTTCGCAAGGGCATTATTCATGTCCCTGATGTTAATGGCATGAATGTGCTCATAAATCCTTTTCTTGAAGGGCCTATCGGTCTTACCGATGTAAAAAGCAGGACAATGCATGCATGTTGCCACATAGACCACTCCTTTTGAATTGCAACTGAATCTACCATTTATTCTGTATTCTGTTCCTGCCATGCATACCCTTGAACCAACTGAAATAAACTTACAATATGGGCAGCATCCACATTTACTCATTCCCTTAATGGTTTTGTTAGACTTGTAATTAGATCTCTCCAACAAGTTTTTTAAGTTTTGCCCCTTTCTGTAAGTGAACCTAGGCCTTTCACCAAAACATTTAATAAGCTCTTGGTCCTCCATCAGTACCTTCCAATTTTTAGTAAAAATGTTTCTAATGGCTTTGAAATCTATGCTGAAGGTAAACAAAAAAGATTTTGCCACTTTTCGTCCTTTCAACAGTTTGGTCTTTTTGGATTTGGTTAAGGCAGCTAATCATATTACTGAGATGTGTGTAGTCTCACAGCAAACATGCACAGCATGCATTATGCACAGGTGTGTTACATGTGTATATGGCCTACACCTTAACTATGACATGCACTTTTTATTTGCAATAATAAATGTAGAACACACTCACCAGCATGTGTCTGCTGCCTTGCTGTCACACCAGGAGCCTACATGGATACGAGACAGATTGTCAGTGGCGACAACTGTGGCATTGCTACTGTGGGTTTGCAATCTTACAGTAGTACAACAGTTTACATTCACAGGCCTATAGATTATGTTCCAAATGATCAGTATTGCACAACAACAGGCTCCACATCTTCTAACTACAAAGTACAAATCTCACATATGCATGATCTACTAATAGAGGTAACAGTAGTCTACAGATATGCCATGTTACCTGCACACTCCATGTGTTCTTGCTGGGTGGCTCCAACCTCCATCAAGGTAAATGTCTGCTGTTGTTGTTGTTGGGCAGGTGCCACCAGGCTCATGAGCAGCTCCTCCACTCTGGTGAGGGGGGGGATGGATGTTAACCCCACCACCTGTTGCAAGCTGTTGTCTACGGACATCAGAAGCACGCTGCCGGACATGTCTAAGTAAATCACTGCAGTGATGGCGTACCTGCTCATATGTCCGGTTATGCATGCCTATATCATTTACCCTCCAGACAACATCTTGCCACAGTGCAGTACACTCATGCTGGTCTTGGCTGGTTCTCGAGAATAGTAGGCTGTAGTGCTGAATCAGACAGCTGGTAATAATGTCATCCTCAGCACTACTGTAGATAGGATTACGATGGTGAGCCATGATCCCTGGAAGACAAAGAAAAAATATGTCTGAGCAAGTCATATGGCACACTTAACATTATACAGTACAGGTATCACTGAACTGCCATATATAGCAACCTATTAACTGACTGAGATTAAACACTTTCAGTACCACTTATCAGTGCTCACCCCACAACTGCTTGAAAGTGCCTGGCACACTCTATATAATAAACCATGTTCTGCACAGCAACAAAATAAAATCACTATATAAGACTATACAACAGTACATGGCACACTGTATGTGACACAATGCACCACCTAGCCACAGAAGGTACAGATCAAGCGAATGCATAAAGAAATATGTCATCCATCACAATGTTTGTAAAGTCCAGTTACAGTATTACCATTATACCACACAACTTGTTGATGGCAAACCCATGGCCAAAATATGTGCACAATTGTGGATATAGGTGGCATACTGTTGTAGTAAACTATAAATGTTGCTAGATACGCAGTTATATCTAGTAACATGCATATCACAGAGGACATGTTACAGGCATACCCACACACACATCATACATAATTACAAGACACAAAAGTATGGCAACCCAGATAAGCTTTACATGTGTACCATACAGTACTGTGCGTCAGTAAGTACAAAACCTTAAGCCTGAGGAATGTAATCTGTGAGGACTACAGGGACCACACAAAACAGTGGTTCCAAGCAATGTGGACATACACCATACTTTGCTGTTTATGCCTACAGCTTCAAGTAGTACTACAGTTCATACAGGATTTGGATTCAACATCAGTACCAATCGATAAGTATACATGTAGTGCTTTAGCCTCCAATGACACACCTCAGTTAACACCAAGGGACTACATCAGACTGTATGCCATAGTGCTTTATCTGCCTAGCAACAGTATACACAGCTTTTGCTGGGATCAAAGCAAGCTCACATAATACCATGACAGAAACAGCTTCCCACTAAGCTATCCCACAAATACACATCTTTGACACATTCACCAACACATTGACCATCACACTCAGTCAAATTTACATAGAATCTATTTCAACAAGTAGATGTGGGTGTGTATGACTCTATATAACTCTCTCTCTCTCTCTACACACACACACACACACACACACACACACACACACACACACACATATATATATATATATATATATATACATATACATACACATCCATTGGTGTACATATACATATACATATAAGCACATCTACAGTCCACCTTTCATGGTGGGAATATCAATTATATAAAGGATGTGAGGTATACAGTAATGTAATAATATCATACAGTCCTGTGAGACATACATTGAAAGTGTTCTCAGCCCAGGTAGCTTTAGCAGGCCTCACTGGCTGCAACATTGCATCTGCGGTGGTGGTGCTGCTGTAGCATTGTCGATTCACAGTAAGATGCTGTCCGGTTCAATTCTCAGCTAGAGCGTCTTCTGCGTGGAGACATGCGTGAATGGGCGTACCTTTGTTGAAGGTTGTGCATCAGGCCTGGCAAGCCGGTATGTAAAAATCAACTGCCAATCATTAGTGGACCGGAGTTCCACTGTGGCAACCCCTAACCGGGAAAAGCCGAAAGATGCAAACACAAACAAACAAACTGGCTGCAACATTGCAAACTGAACAAAACACACACAGTGTTTAACCACCACATGTCATATACCAGCACTGTATGCTGTCTTGTTTGTCACACACTGAAACCTACATACAAATATGCACATAACAACCTTCACCAACATATATATGTCCACCCTTCACAAACAGGTGCAGTATGTCCCTTGCTCTATGCACATATACCGATGTTAATATATATGACACATATATATATATCTCTGTATGTGTGTGGCATACACACACACAAGGTCCACACTGTTGTAAGTCCCTGGACCTCACAGCTGAACTGTTGGGCCTTGCTGCAACATGAACCAGTCTCACATGTGAACACACAGTAACATTATTAGAGGGGTATATATAGCTACAAATGCTAGATTAGCATACTAGCCTGGTGCAGCAGTTGCCAATGCTAAGCTAAAATTTAATATGACTATCATGCATGTGTTACTCTGTCACAGCCATGTTTATATAAATGTTTGCGCTAATCCTCCAAACAGCCATTGTCCACACTACTGTACAGAACACAGATAACATGGATCAGATGTTTGACATTTAATGCTGAGCTACATATTTCACAGTTATGTCCCACTGCACACAGCTACACATTGAAGTGTCCATGGCAGTAGTTAAGCAGGACATCTGTGCATAGATACGTACTGCTGCCACATATGAATGGTTCACATTATGTAGAGTACTCTTCAAAAACATCTACTACATGTCAGTAAATACATATCTGTTACATGCCTTTCCTTTGTATGAGTTGGTATTATTTATTTTCCATTTTCCTTTTGCTTTTCACTGTCTCTCTCTCTCTCTCTCAGTCTCTGCAATAGAGTGATTGAGTTTGTGGGCAGCAATTACAGCCTGCTTTTATAGGTATTTGCACATGTGCATGTGATGGCCTCTGCACCAATTGATGGCCACCATTTGCTAATTGCATGCAGCCTGCTGTGTAGTAATTGCAGTAATCACTGTCATAGCAACCCAATGCTATAAATTGCTAACTCAGGTAGGCATAGCCCTTTCAGCTTTCCAAAATGGCGATCATGCTTGTTTTGCTGTGGACATTGTTGTTTAAGTCAGAAGGTTGGTATAGTTCTTATATCTGAAGCCAGGGGTGTAGCCAGTGATTTGAATGTTGTACTCAGACCTGAATGTTGCTGCTTCCAGTACCCACTTGTCAGTGTAGAATTGTACTCACCCCTCCAAATGCTAACACAAGATACATGGGAGTATGTACTTTCTTTTCTAATTATACAATTAACTGCCATACAAAAGTAGTTATTGAGATGTATTCTTTTGGCACATGAACTGTTTGTGAACTGCTATACTTTGAATATTAATTTACTCACTTCTGAACAGTTTGTGCTTTTTTAGTGCTGACATTAGCACAGGCTGCTCAAGAAAACTGGACAAATTTCAGTACTGAGTATGCCTTCCTACATCCTTTGTAGACCCTGAACACACAGGTATATTGTACATTTGGGTAGGGGTGCAGAAGTACAGAGAGCATTATGTATTATTGTGTGAATTTTATCTTGCTGGACTTAAAGGGTTGCTGTGTACCTGTTAGTTTATCAAGGCAAGTAGTCTGTCTGTGTAGCTCCCAACTGTGGACCTATCCAGATGGTAGCCAGAGGTTAGCCTGTTATTCTTTGTCTGTGCACCACACTGGTCTTTTCAGCACTGGAACAATGGTATTGTCAGAATTGGTTGCTACCAGTACATGGCTACATCCTTTGGTATTTCAGTGTTGTACTCCTACATAAGGGTATGCTTCTGAAACTCCTTCCAAAGCTATTTGCACAGTGTGTAACAGCAGAAAAGCTGATATGCCTGTGTGTTTCTGCCTCTGCCAGGCCTCTCAAACACTCAGGTACATATTTGAACAGACTCAGGGAAAAGTAGGTAAAAGTGAGGTACACCTTTAAAATATTAGAGACATTAAGTTGAGACTTTGAGAGAACCAGAGCATATGGATTAATACACCTTTTCTGAAGTACAAGCAGTGTCTAACTCTTACTTATTGTCATTATTCATTAAGTGTAATTCCCCACCTTTCTGCCTAACATCAGTACTTTTCAGAGGGATTCAGAGAGACACAGCTAAAATGTGTTTCAAAATCAGGGACATCTCTGAAAATTAGTCACAGTTGAGAAGTATGGCCTCTGCCCTAATCAGATATGCCAGTGTGTGTCCTGCTATGATACTGTGTGGGGGTTGTAAAGTGCTGCTGTAACATTATTTCCTGCTAGAATGGCTGGTTCTCTTATCACAGTCATGTAATGCAATTCCACAACAACTGCTGGTAAAGATCCACAGAACAAGATTTGTGTTATGGCATTCCTATTTTTCCTTTACATTCACTCATTCTGATGCATGATATATTTATTTCAGCACCAACTTGCTGTATGTCTAGCGTGGCTTAGTAGTACTTCATGCAGTCTAGTGTGTACAAGGTCAGGGGTTTGAGACTGCCAGATGTGTTTTATTTTGCTGCTGAGCAGAACAAGGGTCCTGACATACAGAGTGACTAAGGCACTTTTAAGCAGTTGTGAGCGGGTTTGCATGGGTTTGCGCGATGCTTAGCAATGCTTAGCTAAGCACACACAAGCACACACACTCTTGCAAACCCACTAACTACTGCTTAATAGTGCTTACTCCCACTAACCCCCATGCTCATTTCTTTGAAAGAAAAGAAAATGGGGAGATAGGAGTGGTGAAAAAGGGGCACAAAGAGGGAAAGACATTAGGGAAAACAGCTCGGGATGTGCAGGGTGGGTGTAGGGAAGGTCCATAGCTGCCCATTTCATTAACAGCAACAGCTGTGCATATGAAATAAGTTTGGAGGGAAACATGAAACCTACCACCCCTGAGAGAAGGGTGAGGACAACAAAGTATGTTGTATTGCCAATTAAATTACATTTTATGTGTCCAGCAGACATGTGTGCAAAATGGGCAGCTATGTATGGGGGTATTTTATTTTTGGGAACAGATTGCCCATTTTTTTTTCAGGTGAGAGTGGAATGTGGGGTAGGGGAAGTAGGTATATTTGGGGAGGTGGGTTGGGGAGGTAAACAGACAAGACACATACAGGGGCAGAATATGACACATGTGGTGAGTGAACACCACTGATGGGGAAGGATGTTTGGAAATCGCAAGCCCATGAGCCCACAGATGGCAACAGTGGAACTGAGATCCCCACCCATGGGCAGTCACCACTGCACCTTCACAGCCCAGAGGGTGGCTGTGCTGGGGCCTGTGTAGGAGGGGAAGGCTCACCCATGAGTAGCGCCACACTTGCCTCAAGCTGGCGTAGAGGATCAGCGACAGAGCGCTCGATCTCACGCACCACAGCCTGGACCGTTCGGAGGGTGACAGGTGGCCCTCCTCTGCCCACACTTGCATGGGGGGGATGAGCCCCATCCCCTGCAGCACTTCCACCTGAAGGTGGCACAGAGCCAATGGAGGAGGAGGTCCCAGGCTGGGCACCGGACCTGCTGGTGCCAGGTGCCATCGCCAGCTGAGGTGGGACAGGTGGGTCAGCTGGGACCGGCCTTCCCATACATTCTATGTTTTGGAGGATTTAATGAAAATATGGGTTAGTAACAGTCAACACCATTCCCAGTCAGTTATAACAGCATGCAGAAGTATTCCCATTAACCCAACACACCAGAGTTCCAACAGTTGAACAGCAAGCATAACACATGCATATACAGAACAACAGTGGACATTACAACAGTATGCAGGTTTAATTGATGGCAACAGGCCACCAATATTGTGGTATTTGAACAGGGCACATGCATCGAAATAAATGCAGATATTTATAAACCAAGAGGACATATGTCCCAACAAATGTTTTGAGATTAGACATACCCATTGAGGTGTGAAATTGCATTTTTATGCACATACAGTTGGGTGAAAAAAGATAGCTCCATTAAAAACTTATATATCCTTCTAGTTTACACTACATTCCTATTAACTGCAGTTTTATGTCCCCTAGATGTATTATTACACTATCAATTGTCCTTAAATTGCAAAATGAGTTTTGCTTAGATCTTTATATACATGAGCTGTATCTGACATACAAACTGTCCGGGATGCAGATGTTACTGCTACATATTTTGTGAGTTTCTCAGACACACTACTGCTGAGATGGTACACTGACAGCTCTACTTTCCTATAATTATCTAGATATGTTCAGGTGAAATTATCAGTTATATGTTAACAGCTCTCTACATTTCTGGCAGCACAGTGACATTTCTGGGGAACACAATATCAAGCTACTCATGTGCCAGATTAACCTGTACATGCTGGGCATGAACCAACAGTTGAGGACTGTAAATATGCTTAGAAGCTGCTGGCACTCCCTTCATCCACTTTATATGGGCCTACCCAAGTGTGGGTTAACAGCGCTTAATACAACAGTACTATTTCTATAATGCAAGAGTACAACAACATATCAAAGAAAATGACACAGACACACTCCAGGAATTATACCTTTATTAAAGACTTAAAACACTTTTCTAGAGGCTCTCTCATTTATTTTATATAACAGTACATGCAGAATAATTATGAGAGAATTATTATACCTTTATTTATTGTGTTAAAACACTTTTTTCAGGCTCTCTCATTTATTTTACATAACAGTACAAGCAGAATAATTACTAACCTGCCTGGTGGCACAGCCTTAGCAGCCTATCTGCATAGACTTGCTGATTTGCAGCATGGACACCTGTAGCTGTGAGTAAATGAAGTCATATTGAGACATACCTATCCATAGTATACACTAGAATAGCAATTCTTACATACTTAATTCCATGGCTACTTACACAGTAGTGGGGCATTTTCCATCCCACGGGCCTCCTAGATCTACTGGTCCAGTTGATCCACCTTGCGTCTCTTCAAGTCTGTGTGGTGGTGTCTGACCTGCTCACCAGTCCGAGGGACACTTGTGGCACTGGTGAGTTCATGAGCTAGATGGTCCCCAGGCTTCTGCTTTGTAATGGGTGCCTTGGTACTGGCCCTGCAGGAGTCTATCCTCATGATTATGGAAAAGGAGCCAAACCATTACTTTTGACTCCTCAATGCCCCAACGTTGCGCTCAAAAATGAGAGCCCTCTCCAGCACTGGCCATTGCTGCCTGTAGATGGGAGTTACAACCAGTTATGGCAAGTATTCCCGCCTATGGAGCTTAAATATGCATCATTTTCTGAACTTATTTGTGATTGGCCAGTTTTGAAAAAACTCAGCTGAAGGCACACCTGCTTAGCAATGGGTAAACTTCCATTGATATGTATGTGTGTGTTGAAAGTGCATGCTTATGAAAAGCTGTCATGGCTTAGTGGTTCAGTACTGTGATTATGGTGCACAGTATCCCGGGTTTGAAGCCTGTCATTGCTTATTATTTTACTACTGGCCAGACCAGCTAGGAGGTGTGGCTGTGTTTTACTGACTTTGCTCAACTTTGCCCGACGTTGCTCTACGTTGCTCGACATTGCCCGATGTTGCGCTGGTTAGCGCGGAGCGCAACTCCACGCAAACATGTTTTGTTTGCGCTAGTTAGCGTGATGCGCAGCTACTCGCAAAACCATTGTGCTAGCTAACGCAGTGCTCAGCTACGAGCAATTACATTTAAATATGCTTAATACTGGTAAACTTTGCTTAGCAGTGCTTCACATTGCTTAAGCTATGTTACTTTTGCATCCATCAGTATGCATAACCATTTCACCTTCATATATATATATATATATATATATATATATATATATATATATATATATAAAAAATTCATTCACTACTGCATAGTCCATTTCAATGCTTTTTACTAAACTTTAAATGATAAATGTCAGGGATTATTTTTATATGCAGATTTCCAACAGAAAATAGAAAGAGGAGTGGTGGGATTCGAACTGGGAATGCTTTCGCTTTGTGTGAAGGCTCTACCACTACGCTATCACTATTTTGCTGAACTCGCATATAAGTTTCTTATTATCCTCTTCGATGTCTAAACTGCTAACTATAGCTAAGCAATGGGCAAACCCGTGAAAATACGGGCAGCTATATCGGGAATAATAAAATAAAAAAAATAAAAGTTTTACATTTTATAATTGTACAGGGGTTTAGAATGTGGGGGAGTGTATTGTTGGGTATGTACACTTTTGAGCGGACTCACTCATGTAAGTTGACATTTCCTGATTGAGAGACTTGCAGGGGCGTGGATTTTTGGACTGCTTGGCAGTTCGACACGCCCCCTGCACTCGTGCACGTTCCGTGTTAGCCTTAGAGTTGAGGCAGTGCGCCCTCATTAATATGCATGGCGCGCTGCCATCACCATCTTACTCTTAGACTGGCATTTCCGTGTAAGACTAATCTAGTCTTACATGGAGGATTAGTGAATCCTGGGGAAGGACTATAATAAACAGAAATTGTTTTATTTTTCCATGTCCTAATGGGTTGGATAGGAGATTTGCCTAAATTGGTGTACAAGAGAAGAGTTAATGTTAAGAAAATGCTAGAACTGAATAAAAAAATAATTTCCGTCCAGGGTATTAAAAGAGATGTACATATGCAACATGAATTGTCAATGCTCATATATTTTATAAGGTGTTAAAATTATTGGTGGCATTAATACAATAAATATTAACATTTACAGTAACTGGCCATCTAAAGGAGTTAAATATGTTGGGAAAATGAAGAACCATTTACGTGAGAAGATTTATGAGCATGTTAATGACATTAAAAAGAGCATATGGGTAATGCTCTATTTAAGAATATTAAAGACCACCCTAATCACAATTTTTGTTTTCCAGTAGTAGAAAAAGTAATAAAAAATTCTAGGTGTGTTCCATGGGAAGACAGGTTGGAATTTAGTGAACTGTGATGGCAACTTAAATTTAACACTGATAGCCCTCCTGGTCTTAATGATGTCCTGTCTTTAATGAGTGTTATAAAACTTAGACAGATGAAATATTAAATATTAAGATTTTTAAATGATTGTTATTATACATTTGATTTACACTTATTATTAATAAGTAGATTAATAAGAATTTTAACGTAAGCAGGAAGTGCTATTGTTTTTTCATCCTATCAAAATTTAGTTGAAAATCACCCTCAAAGGTCTATATCAGAACATCGAAGTATTATATCTTTGAATGTTCTGATATCGAACACTATTCAGCAAACACTAAGAATAGCGAGGCTGCAGAACAGCTAATTATTTCCTCGGGAAAGAATTTGGTTGGCTGTTTCTGTGGCTTCGCTATTCTTAGCGCTGTGGTGGAAAGTTACGGGTTGGGTTCAGATAAGTGTGTGATTGTTTGTACATTAGGTTTAGGGGCAGGTTAAGTGAGTTTGGGTTAGGACGCAGGTTAGGAGTGTGTGCGATAGTGACAGACTTTAGGGTTAGGGGTGGTTTAAGTGAGTTAGGGTTAGGGTGCGGGTTAGGTGAGTGTGCGATAGTGACGGACCTTACGGTTAGGGTTTGGGTTAAGGTAAGTGGGTAGATAGTAGTGTATGTTTAGTTTAGTGTAACATTAGATGTAAGAATTTAATATGTGTGTGGTTGCTGTTTGTTTGATGTGTTTGTGTTGTGTGTATGTGTTTCAGAGCAGCAAATTTTTTCCATGGGAAAAAATTTGCTGTTCTGAATGTTCGATATTTTTATGTTTAGATGCTTTGGGGCCGATGAAATAGTGTTCGCTATTTTCATCTTTCGATAACGTGAAATAAACACGTTTCAAATGCATATAAATGATCTGATGTATGGTTTTAGTGTTTTGAAGAGGTCCTTTTCATACTGAGGGACAATAGTATCTAACACTTTTTCCATCATCGGATTAAATCTCAACTTTGGTTTGTACTTAGATAGTTGTTTGTTCATTTTCTTTGTTCTACCTTGTATCAGTATGTGACTCCATCATTTCTCCTTAAGAAAAGTGAACAAAGTAAGCCCTGTCATTCTCCTCTCCAATCACAGCTATTGAATGTGTTAAAACCAGTAACCCAACTCAGGTTATCTGTGACAGTGACAGAACTTTATCTTTGATTACTTATGGAGAGGGAAAGCATTAGATTCTATGTTCACTGGTGACCAACAGGCAGGGTTACTACCATCAGTAAGAATGTGTTTGTCTTGGAAGGAGAAGGAATTGATTAAGCTACTTATACCAATACATCCTTAGAATTATAGGTTACCATGTTAGGATATTATTTGAAATAAAAAAGAGTGAATTGTATTGAAGTTTTAGTAAGATACTGACTTTCTTTCTGGGAAAGGTGATTCTTCTTTTAGCTGTGGTATTCCATTATACTAAGTTAGTAAGTCCAAGTTATGGGTGGGTATGACTTGCAAAATATCTTATTCAGTGCTTATTTACCAACCTGAAGAAATGTTCATCATCTATCCTCAAAGGGGCAGCAGACAAAGGGATCATGAATAGGAACAAGACAATCAATCAAATGGTTTTAAATCAAATTTTGTTTGATCAAGGTGTAATAGCTGAAAACTACTTTCAGCGATCTTTGAGGCTACACTTTTCTCATTGTTATGCAACCTCATAGTTGTAAAATATAAGTTGGGGGGTTACCAGATGGGGGTTGCTTGCCACCCTACAAAAATGTCTTTGTCATCAGCAAAAGTAGTTTCCCTACTTTCACTGAACAGCATTTGAGCAAAACTAGTCTGGTCAGTCAGCACAAATCCTTCATAAATAATAAGGCATAATTATCTCAATTTTGTAATATCATGCTTACAAAAAGCCACATAAATCTCTTATTTCTCTGAATCATTTTGACCCTCTTTAGAGGTAGTGAAAACATAAGATGATTTTTTTTTATGAGAAACTTACAAACTGGGAAAATACAAACAGCTACCAGCAGACTTGTGCGGTGTGCCATTTCTAAAAGGTTTCTGTGAAGAAGTCAAGCCTCTATGTAGCAACTAGCAGCACTAATTCAGATGCTTTGAGAAGAATATTCTCTACAGAAGGTTAAAAACAAACCGCTGTTGAGCTCCTTTGTTATTCTGAAAAATAGAAAACACATTTGCTAATTAGAAATCATATAAGTTGTCTTTGCAACAATAAGAATTAAGTAACAGTATTTACATATAACTCAAAAAACATTTTTAGGAGACATGAGAAGAACAGAGTGACATCCAACTCTGCTTACGAAAGTAAGTTTAGGGTGACATAACAATAATTTTACATAAAAAGCACTTTAAACAATAATATGAGCATTACGATTCTTTAATTGTATAACATAGTACTTTGTTTTTCCATTTTGATGTCTTCACTTACATCTATGAATAAGTCATAAGTGACTACATATAATTTATCATGTTCTATGCAGTATTTTCTTGAAATGTTTTGCATCTACAAGTAAAAGAGAATACTCTGTTCTCTTATTCTTCTTTTTGAAAAGCAAGCCCTTAGGATATTACTTCTATTAAATATTATACTTGTCATTGATCATGTCTAATTAGAGATGCGCCATTTGCCAGACAACATCCCTCATTCCAACTTGAAGCCTGCCATATTCTACAAAAACAGCAGCAGCCTGTAACTATGATTTCATGCCTGTTACAAATGCCTATAAATGTTGTTACACTATGTTATACATTTCCCCATACAGCTCACTACTAAAGTCTACAAAGCTAAAGTTCCCATTTTGTTCACAATTTTAAATGTCTTAATGAAATTGCAGAAACATTATTTTTGCTTGCAATTTTAAGTGTTATCCTCTTATCAGTACAAACAGTACAATAATATAATTTTAATGTCATTTAATATATATCCAGACACACAGATATATAGCTATATCTATATATCCATCTATATAAATATATATATATATATATATATATATATATATATATATATATATATATATACATATATATATATATATATATATATTATTATATATATATATATATATATATATATATATATATATATATATATATATGTGTGTGTATATTAGAGAGAGAGAGGGATGATGATGTCAATTTCCCTCTTTTAAGTCTGAGTCAAGTGTTTTTTTAAATAAATCTGACCAAAATAATGCTTAAAATGTATTAGTGCTTCTGATATTCCTATTTCGTCTGATGGAGTCATTCCAAATAGTCCAGTCAGTTTACTGGATTCAGAATTTTAACACAATGAGCTCCTATGCTAATTAACAGCATCAACTTAAACTTCTCCTGGCAGCTGAACTGCTCTATCTATATTCCTTGGTAATGAGAAGTGAACTAGTGATAACTATATATATATATATATATATATATATATATGTTTATATATATATATATATATATATATATATATATATATATATATATATAGTGTGTGCGTGTGTGTGTTTTAATACTGCTTTTTTGTCTTTTTCTCTGTAAATTCGATTTGGCATTTTCTGCAGTGTTTTTCCAAACGTCTCCTTTATTTAATCCTGTTTTAGCTTCTGTACCAAATAAGACATTGGATCAACTGTTTGATACATTCCTCTAGTTTTGCATAACTGTTTACTGTGCAGTGTATTTATGATGCATTTTACTGATTGATTTATGGGTCCAGATTTTAATTTAATAAGTATGCTTTGTCATGAATAAATCTGCATTATTTGGCGGCCTCATTGATTGCCAGTCTGAAACCACTTTCTTGCAGACTACTTCTTCTTCTTTCGGCTGCTCCCGTTAGGAGTCGCCACAGCAGATCAACTGTTTCCATTTCTTCCTGTCCTCTGCATCTTGCTCTGTCACACCAACCACCTGCATGTCCTCTCTCACCACATCCATAAACCTTATCTTAGGCCTTCCTCTTTTCCTGTTACCTGGCAGCTTCATCCTTAGCATCTTTTTCCCAATATACTCTGCATCCCTCCTCAGCACATGTCCAAACCAACATAATCTTGCCTCTCTGGCTTTGTCTCTAAACCTTCCAACCTGGGCTGACCCTCTAATATACTTATTCCTAATCCTGTCCATCCTCATCACACCCAGTGCAAATCTTAACATCTTCATCTTTGCCTCGTCAAGCTCTGACTCCTGCCTTTTTGTCAATGCCACTGTCTCCAACCCATATAACATAGCTGGTCTCACTATCCACTTGTAGACCTTTCCTTTCACTCTTACTGGTACTCCTCTGTCACAAATCACTCCTGACACTCTTCTCCACCCACTCCATCCTGCCTGTACTCTCTTCTTCACCTCCCTTCCACACTCACTATTACTCTAAACTGTTGATCTCAAGTACTTAAACTCATTCACCTTCACAACCTCTACTCCCTGCATCCTCACCATTCCTCTATCCTCCCTCTCATTCACACACATATATTCTGTCTTAGTCCTGCTGACCTTCATTCCTCTTCTCTCTAGAGCATATCTCCACCTCTCCAGGGTCTCCTCCACTTGTTCCCTACTCTCACTACAGATCACAATGTCATCTGCAAACATCATAGTCCACGGGGACTCCTGTCTGATCTCGTCTGTCAACCTGTCCATCACCATTGCAAATAAGAAAGGGCTCAGAGCTGATCCTTGATGTAATCTCACCTCCACCTTAAACGCATCCGTCACTCCCACTGCAGACCTCACCACTGTCATACTACCCTCGTACATATCCTGTACCACCCTTACATACTTCTCTGACATTCCTGACTTCCTCATACAATACCACAACTCCTCTCTAGGCACCCTGTCATATGCTTTCTCTAAATCTACAAAGACACAATGCAACTACTTCTGACCTTCTCTGTACTTCTCCATCAACATTCTCAGAGCAAACATTGCATCTGTAGTGCTCTTTCCTGGCATGAAACCATACTGCTGATCACTAATCATCATCTCTCTTCTTAACCTAGCTTCCACTACTCTTTCCCATAACTTCATGCTGTGACTGATCAGTTTAATCCCTCTGTAGTTACTACAGCTCTGCACATCACCCTTATTCTTAAAAATCGTTACCAAAACACTTTTTCTCCATTCCTTAGGCATCCTCTCACTTTCCAAGATTTCATTAAACAATCTAGTTAAAAACTCCACTGCCATTTCACCTAAACACCTCCATGCTTCCACAGGTATGTCATCTGGACCAACAGCCTTTCTGTTCTTCATCCTCTTCATAGCTATCCTTACTTCCTTCTTGTTAAGCCATTGCACTTCATGATTCACTACCGCACATCATCCAACCTTCTCTCCCTCTCATTCTCTTCATTCATCAACCCCTCAAAGTACTCTTTCCATCTGCTCAACACACTCTCCTCACTTATGAGTATGTTTCCCTCATTATCTTTTATCACCTTTACCTGCTGCACATCTTTACTAGCTCGGCCCCTCTGTCTAGCCAATTGGTACATGTCCTTTTCTCCCTCCTTAATGTCCAACCTTTTATACAACTCTTCACACACCTTATCCTTAGCCTTCACCACCTCTCTCTTTGCCATGCACCTCATATTCTTATACTCTTGTCTACTTTCTTCATCTCTTTGACAATCCCACTTCTTCTTCACCAACCTCTTTCTCTGTATACTCTCCTGTACTTCTTCATTCCACCACCAGGTCTCCTTGTCCTCCTTCCTCTTTCCAGATGTCACACAAAGCACCCTTCTAGCCATCTCTCTTACTAGCTCTGCTTCCTCAAAAACATACTGTCATTATGGGTATAGTTACCCAGCTATTTGGTAACTCTTCACTGCCACCCAGTGCCTGTCTTAACTCTTCCCTGAACATCACCTCACAATTACCCTTTTTCAATTTCCACCATTTGATCCTTGGTTCTGCCCTCACACTCATCCTTCTCTTCTTTATCACCAATGGCATCCTACAAACCACCATCCTATGCTGCCTAACTACACTTTCCCCTGCCACCACTTTACAGTCTCCAATCTCCTTCAGATTGGTCCTTCTACATAAGATATAATCCACCTGTGTGCATCTTCCTCCACTCTTGTATGTCACCCTATGCTCCACCCTCTTGTTAAAATATGCATTCCTCACAGCCATGTCCATCCTTTTCACAAAATCCACTACCATCTGACCTTCTGCATTCCTTTGCTTAACACCATACCTACCCATCACTTCCTAACCCCCTCTGTTCCCTTTACCAACATGCCCATTGAAATCTGCTCCAATCACCAGTCTCTCACCCTTGGGTACAGCCATCACCACTTCATCCAACTCACTCCAAAATTTTTCTTTCTCATCCATCGCACACCCAACTTGTGGAGCATATGCACTAACAACATTCATCATTACACCATCAATTTCCAGCATCATAAACATCAATCTATCCAACACTCTTTTCACCTCCAAAACACTCTTAGCATACTGTTCTTTCAGGATAATGCCTACACCATTTCTCCTGCCATCCACACAATGATAAAACAATTTGAAACCGCCTCTGATACACCTAGCCTTGCTCCCCTTCCATCTGGTCTCTTGCACACACACTATACCAACCGTCCTTCGGTTCATCATATCAGCTAGCTCCCTCCCTATACCAGTCACACTGCCAACATTCAAACTTCTGACCCTTACTATCACAGTCCTAGCCTTTACCTGCCTTCAGGCATGCCTTCTGCCTCTTCTCTTCCTTCGGCCAACAGTAGCCCAATTTCTGCCAACAAACCTGTTGGCCAACAGTACTGGTGGTGGTCATTGTTAACCCGGGCCTCGACCGATCTTTCTGCACAGTTTTCTGCATATATGATGTGGCAAAATTTTACGCTGGATGCCCTTTCTGACTCAACCCTCCTCATTTATCCGGGCTTGGGACTGGCACAAAGAAATGCACTGGCTTGTGCATCCCCAGTGGCTGGGTTGAAACCACTTTCTGGCAGACATGTTTATTAAATATAAAACAAACTAAGAACCAAACATAGATAAACCAAAACAAAGACAAACAAGCAATGAGCAGCCAGGTTATCTAAAATCACTGTATTTAATCTGTTTTTAACAGATTTCTTCAGACTCTAAGAAATTCAGATGAAACACATTAAAAAAAACCCTTAAAGCTGTCACAGTTTCAGTTTACATCAATGGAAATAACTAAAAACACCTTCCATTTTTACATCATTCACCAGCATAAACACATAAAAAAATATATTAATATTTAAAAATACATACAAAAGCAAAAACTAAAACATATACAGTTATACATAATAGGACTGCAACTTTAAAATGCTAGGAATAGAAGTGTATTCATTCAGGCCAGGGATGTTAAGCATTACGTTTTATTTGCCATTTTAGCTCTCTAGATTCTATAAGTTCTTTCCATGGACTCTAATGCTTCTAGAAACAACATCAATGCAATTAATATAAAAACAAAACTATGCATTGGAAACTGCATAATGTGTTTAGAAAATAAAGCATTTTTTATATATCTAAATTATGTTCATATATATGATCCTAGGCTGTCTGTTTGTTTTCCATTATAAAATCACATTGCATTCTACACACAAAAGGCTCCATAAACTACACCAACAATATCACAAGAAAATTACAAAAATTTGGTGATTCAGTCTCAACTTTACACATTGTTAATCCTTATTGATTCTTTTTTATAAAATATATTTACACTGCAGACAAAAAACACATTTAAATGCCCCAACCCTTTTAGGCATTCTCAAAACAGGGACACTAATGGCCATATCAAAATATTATTTGAAGGATTTAGCTTCTTTGTATACTACTGGAGCTTCTCCTATTATCTCAATATTGTCAAAACATGAAAATATATCCCAGTTCTCCCTAAGTATTTTACAATATTTTCATGGTTAGCCATGTATGTCATGACAAAAGCCCTTGAATAATCTATCTTAGTTGATTCACATCTATTAAACCTCATTACTATGTCCATGTTTCTAGCCTTTTACAATTAGTAAATGTCTTTTATCTTACACATTTGTGATTTTTTATGCACACATTTGTACATCATTTTTAAATGATTTTTTAAATGATTTTTAAATGATTTTTTAGTGTTTTCACTATTTGAACTTTTATTCTGCATTTTCATATGCATACTTTTCACTCACTGAGTTCAGTTACTAATTAACTGCCTTCTTAAGTGGATGTTTGTTGAACTAATTAAGTACCATGTGATCAGATGCTTAAGTATTTAAACTTTTCAGTCACACTACTTTTTATCTTGAGAAAGCCAGGTATTTGCCTGGTGAAAGCACTTGATTTATTGACCTGTTTGTTGTTCAATAAAGCTGCACTTTGTTCTTTTTAGTTCGGTTCTTCCTGTCTGTGGATTATCTTTTATCTTATTTGCCTTGGTTTCTTGGAAGTTATATATATATATATATATATATATATATATATATATATATATATATATATATATAAAGTGTGTGTGCGTGTGTGTGTTTTAATACTGCTTTTTTGTCTTTTTCTCTGTAAATTCGATTTGGCATTTTCTGCAGTGTTTTTCCAAACGTCTCCTTTATTTAATCCTGTTTTAGCTTCTGTACCAAATAAGACATTGGATCAGCTGTTTGATACATTCCTCTAGTTTTGCATAACTTTTTACTGTGCAGTGTATTTATGATGCATTTTATTGATTGATTTATGGGTCCAGATTTTAATTTAATAAGTATGCTTTGTCATGAATAAATCTGCATTATTTGGCTGCCTCACTGATTGCCAGTCTGAAACCACTTTCTTGCAGACTTCTTCTTCTTCTTTCGGCTGCTCCCGTTAGGAGTCGCCACAGCAGATCAACTGTTTCCATTTCTTCCTGTCCTCTGCATCTTGCTCTGTCACACCAACCACCTGCATGTCCTCTCTCACCACATCCATAAACCTTATCTTAGGCCTTCCTCTTTTCCTGTTACCTGGCAGCTTCATCCTTAGCATCTTTTTCCCAATATACTCTGCATCCCTCCTCAGCACATGTCCAAACCAACATAATCTTGCCTCTCTGGCTTTGTCTCCAAACCTTCCAACCTGGGCTGACCTCTAATATACTTATTCCTAATCCTGTCCATCGTCATCACACCCAGTGCAAATCTTAACATCTTCATCTCTGCCTCGTCAAGCTATGACTCCTGCCTTTTTGTCAATGCCGCTGTCTCCAACCCATATAACATAGCTGGTCTCACTATCCACTTGTAGACCTTTCCTTTCACTCTTACTGGTACTCCTCTGTCACAAATCACTCCTGACACTCTTCTCCACCCACTCCATCCTGCCTGTACTCTCTTCTTCACCTCCCTTCCACACTCACTATTACTCTGAACTGTTGATCCCAAGTACTTAAACTCATTCACCTTCACCACCTCTACTCCCTGCATCCTCACCATTCCTCTATCCTCCCTCTCATTCACACACATATATTCTGTCTTAGTCCTGCTGACCTTCATTCCTCTTCTCTCTAGAGCATATCTCCACCTCTCCAGGGTCTCCTCCACCTGTTCCCTACTCTCACTACAGATCACAATGTCATCTGCAAACATCATAGTCCACGGGGACTCCTGTCTGATCTCGTCTGTCAACCTGTCCATCACCATTGCAAATAAGAAAGGGCTCAGAGCTGATCCTTGATGTAATCCCACCTCCACCTTAAACGCATCCGTCACTCCCACTGCAGACCTCACCACTGTCACACTACCCTTGTACATATCCTGTACCACTCTTACATACTTCTCTGACATTCCTGACTTCCTCATACAATACCACAACTCCTCTCTAGGCACCCTGTCATATGCTTTCTCTAAATCCACAAAGACACAATGCAACTCCTTCTGACCTTCTCTGTACTTCTCCATCAACATTCTCAGAGCAAACATTGCATCTGTAGTGCTCTTTCCTGGCATGAAACCATACTGCTGATCACTAATCATCATCTCCCTTCTTAACCTAGCTTCCACTACTCTTTCCCATAACTTCATGCTGTGACTGATCAGTTTAATCTCTCTGTAGTTACTACAGCTCTGCACATCACCCTTATTCTTAAAAATCGGTACCAAAACACTTTTTCTCCATTCCTCAGGCATCCTCTCACTTTCCAAGATTTCATTAAACAATCTAGTTAAAAACTCCACTGCCATTTCACCAAAACACCTCCATGCTTCCACAGGTATGTCATCTGGACCAACAGCCTTTCTGTTCTTCATCCTCTTCATAGCTATCCTTACTTCCTCCTTGCTAATCCACTGCACTTCATGATTCACTATCCGCACATCATCCAACCTTCTCTCCCTCTCATTCTCTTCATTCATCAGCCCCTCAAAGTACTCTTTCCATCTGCTCAACACACTCTCCTCACTTGTGAGTATGTTTCCCTCATTATCCTTTATCACCCTTACCTGCTGCACATCTTTACTAGCTCAGTCCCTCTGTCTAGCCAATTGGTACAGGTCCTTTTCTCCCTCCTTAATGTCCAACCTTTTATACAACTCTTCACACACCTTATCCTTAGCCTTCACCACCTCTCTCTTTGCCATGCACCTCATCTCCTTATATTCTTGTCTACTTTCTTCATCTCTTTGACAATCCCACTTCTTCTTCACCAACCTCTTTCTCTGTATACTCTCCTGTACTTCTTCATTCCACCACCAGGTATCCTTGTCCTCCTTCCTCTTTCCAGATGTCACACCAAGCACCCTTTTAGCCATCTCCCTTACTAGCTCTGCTTCCTCAAAAATATCTCTAATAATATTGTGGGTATAGTTACTCAGCTATTCGGTAACTCTTCACTGCCACCCAGTGCCTGTCTTAACTCTTCCCTGAACATCACCTCACAATTACCCTTTTTCAATTTCCACCATTTGATCCTTGGTTCTGCCCTCACACTCATCCTTCTCTTCTTTATCACCAATGTCATCCTACAAACCACCATCCTATGCTGCCTAACTACACTTTCCCCTGCCACCACTTTACAGTCTCCAATCTCCTTCAGATTGGCCCTTCTACATAAGATATAATCCACCTGTGTGCATCTTCCTCCACTCTTGTATGTCACCCTATGCTCCACCCTCTTGTTAAAATATGCATTCCTCACAGCCATGTCCATCCTTTTCACAAAATCCACTACCATCTGACCTTCTGCATTCCTTTGCTTAACACCATACCTACCCATCACTTCCTAATCCCCTCTGTTCCCTTCACCAAAATGCCCATTGAAATCTGCTCCAATCCCCAGTCTCTCACCCTTGGGTACAGTCATCACCACTTCATCCAACTCACTCCAAAGTTTTTCTTTCTCATCCATCGCACACCCAACTTGTGGAACATATGCACTAACAACATTCATTATTACACCATCAATTTCCAGCTTCATAAACATCAATCTATCCAACACTCTTTTCACCTCCAAAACACTCTTATCATACTGTTCTTTTAGGATAATAACTACGCCATTTCTCCTCCCATCCACATAATGATAAAACAATTTGAAACCGCCTCTGATACACCTAGCCTTGCTCCCCTTTCATCTGGTCTCTTGCACACACACTATACCAACCGTCCTTTGGTTCATCATATCAGCTAGCTCCCTCCCTATACCAGTCACACTGCCAATATTCAAAGTTCTGACCTTTACTATCACAGTCCTAGCCTTTACCTACCTTCGGGCATGCCTTCCACCTCTTCTCTTCCTTTGGCCAACAGTAGCCCAATTTCCACCAGCACCCTGTTGGCCAACAGTACTGGTGGTGGTCATTGTTAACCCGGGCCTCGACCGATCTGGCATGAATTTCTGTACAGTTTTCTGCATATATGATGTGGCAAAATTTTACACCGGATGCCCTTCCTAATACAACCATCCTCATTTATCTGGGACTGGCACAAAGAAATGCACTGGCTTGTGCATCCAAAGTGGCTAGGTTGAAACCACTTTCTGGCAGACACGTTTATTAAATATAAAACAAACTAAGAACCAAACATAGATAAACCAAAACAAAGACAAACAAGCAATGAGCAGCCAGGTTATCTAAAATCACTGTATTTAATTTGTTTATAACAGATTTCTTCAGACTCTAAGAAATTCAGATGAAACACATTAAAAAGCCCCCTCAAAGCTGTCACATTTTCAGTTTACATCAATGGAAATAAATAAAAACACCTTCCATTTTTACATCATTCACCAGCATAAACACATAAAAAATATACTAATATTTAAAAATACATACAAAAGCAAAAACTAAAACATATACAGTTATACATAATAGGACTGCAACTTTAAAATGCTAGGAATAGAAGTGTATTCATTCAGGCCAGGGGATGTTAAAGCATTACGTTTTATTTGCCATTTTAGCTCTCTAGATTCTATAAGTTCTTTCCATGGACCTCCCCTAATGCTTCTAGAAACAACATCAATACCATAAAAACAAAACTATGCATTGGAAACTGCATAATGTGTTTAAATAAAGCATTTTTTTATATCTAAATTATGTTCATATATATGATCCCTGAGCTGTCTGTTTGTTTTTCCATTATAAAATCCATTGCATTCTACACACAAGGCTCCATAAACTACCCCAACAATATCACAATTACAATGGTGATTCAGTCTCACTTTAATATTGTTAATCCTTATTGATTCTTTTTCTAAAATATATTTACACTGCAGACAAAAAACACATTTAAATGCCCCAACCCTTTTATGCATTCTCAGAACAGGGACACTAATGGCCATATCAAAATATTATTTGAAGGATTTAGCTTCTTTGTAAACTACTACTGGAGCTTCTCCTATTATCTCAATATTGTCAAAACATGAAAATATATCCCAGTTCTCTCTAAGTATTTTACAATATTTTCATGGTTAACCATGTATGTCATGACAAAAGCCCTTGAATAATCTATCTTAGTTGATTCACATCTATTAAACCTCACTACTATATCCATGTTTCTCAATAAAGGTTTATAGTACCCACAATTTCTTTTATGTAGCACTTCCTCAAAAATATCTCTAATAATATTGTGGGGATAGCCTCTAGCATGAAACATCCCACCTAACTTCTGCTCTTCAATAAAAAAGTATCATTGTCGGACACCATATGGTCTAAACTGGCATATTGCCCCTTTATTATGGACTTCTTTTTGCTCACAGGATGGGAACTTGAGTAGTGGAGCAAACTGTTGGAATATGTAGATTTCCTAAAAATGTTACAGACTAATCTTTTATTTTCCACATCCTTATTAATATAAACATCTAAGTAACTAATTCCTGTAGTATTATGAGAATACGTATATTTTAGAAAAGAAGTTGGCATGTTTAGATAAAATATGAATTTCTCAATTTCTTGAACTGACCCCCTCCAAATGATAAAAATATTGTCCAAAAATCTGATATAAAAAGACCAGGGAGTGGGTCAAAAACATTACATAAAAACTTTTTATCCTATTGACTGGAAAGGCTCACACATACTCTGCCACAGCTTGCTGTGAGGGAAAGGTTTGTTTGCTTTTTATTTCTTGTATTTTGCATTACTTTATTGCTTTTTTTCTATTTTGTATACTATGATTTGTTTTCTTTACACTGTGTTTTACTTGTATTCTGCTTTTAACTGGATATTAAAACTTGAAAAGAGACCACAGCTCTCTCTCTCTTGTGTCAGACAGAAATTTTCCTGCCTTCCCACCCTGTTACTGTTGTGTTTTAAACACCACTGGGCCAGATTCACGAAGGCTTGCACGGAGTCTAAGAGTAGAGTAAGACTCCATGCAGCCAACATGTCTGCCGAGTGATTCAGGAACAGCCGGCAGGGGCGTGCAAGAGAGCTCCTAAACCTCCTCTTACACAGACAGGGCTAGGATATGCAAATTACCTCATTTGCTGCAGAAAGTTATGCAAATGAGGTAAATTTGTGATCCAGGAAACCCTAACCTGTCCAAGTAAGAGTAGTGTTATGTGCAGAAATGTACTCGGTTGTCAACTGAGTACCGTTCTGCAAATAGCAAAACGGAGCCGTGACAGCTCCAAATAAAGGATGCATCCAGTTGAGGAAGCATGCCAATGGCCAGATATACAGCCACTGGCAATTCTACTCGTTGCAAAAAAAAAAATTAATAATTTTTTTTCACCTCGATCTCTAAAGTTTAAGCGTAGCGCAGTGTTGCGCAAACGTGCTGCGCTGTAAAAAACCCCCAAAAATTAAAAGCCAAAAATAGGCATTTCATGATAAATATACATCTGCTATGCAAGTGAATGGCAGGCTGAAGACAACATGGCTACTGAGTAGAGGTTGCTAAGGGGGGAAGCTCAGTCTAAGAGATGTAACCAAGCATTAGTAGGCAATCTTATGCAAATGAGGGTAAGGATAGTGAATCCCAATTTCACATGGCAAATAAGCAAAGTCCGTGGAGTGTAAGAGTAGGATAAGGGGAGTATCAGAGTAGAAGATAGGTGACATCATGAGGGGGGTATGTATGAAAGAATGTAAACTCATTGGAGCAGAGTGGCATGTGTTTGCTGTCAGTTACCCATCACTGGAAGAGGCGTGTCAACAGGTACCCCAGCTAAAGGCAAGAAATAGAAGGTGTATGCCGTGGACAACACTAAAGTTTCTTGTAGAAGTGCCTGCACCATGTATGCATGTGTGTGTGTGCCTGTAAAACCGAGTAAGACTGTGTGGGTGCATGTGTGCCTGTGTGCACACGTGTAAGCCGGAGTAAGCAAGTGTAAGGATGTTGAAACCTGTGTAAGCGCGTTTGCACGTGTGTGTGCTTGTTTAAGCCAGAGTCAGCAAGTGTTAGGCTGTGTAAGCATGTGTGCGCACATGTGAGCTGGTGTGCATATGTTTGCGCCTGTATGCGCGGCACTGCCCCCTGTGGAAACAGAAAGGGAAAAGGATGCAAAACAAATAGTAGGAAGTTAACCAAGGAGAAGTAGCAGAGCTAGCAGGTGAAAACAATCAGAATCAGCCAATTACACAGGCAGTACACTAGCCCAGCCCAGCCCAGCACTTAAAACTCTGCAAACAACTTTCCACTATGTTTTTCTCAGAGACACTGCAGTAAGCTAATAGAAGTGAAAACTGAAAAAGCTTTACTGAGACAAAGAAATGTTAGGGGCTGCCATTGCTGTTATAAGGCGACATATGCAACATGCTGAGGGTGGTGACAATGCGAATGCTGCTGAGCAACCCACAGTGAGGAGATGGAGAACAGTGTACAGGCCCAGGGTAACCTACCAGGGGCTACATGAGCTGGAGATAGTGGAGCGCTATGGGGTGGACAAAGACCTCCTACAGCAGCTTGATGAGCTGTGCCGGCCACACGTGACACATCAAACAGGCCAAGGGAAACCCATCCCAGTGGATACCAAGGTATGTGTAGGCCTAGGTATACTAGTCACAGGTCCTCCCAAAGCACAACTGGGGATATCATGGGGATCTCACAGGCATCTGCATCCAGAGTATTGCACCAGTTCCTAGATGCCATGTCACCACATGCCAGTGAGCATGTACATGTCCTCAACACATGTGAGGTGTTGACCAGCAATATGCGTCTCTTCCACCAAATGGCAGACTACCCTGGGGTACTGGGTGCTATAGCCTGCATGCACGTATGCATCAAAGCACCACCCAGTGAGCGGGGTAGGGCCTACATTAACCGCAGGGGCATACCCTCCATCAACAGCTAGGTTGTATGCGATGACCAGGGCATTATACTGAATGTGTGTGCTGGCTGCCCTGGAAGCTATGACGATTCTGATATATGGCATCTGACACAGCTGTACCACACCTTTGCCAATATGGACATCCCCTAGAGTCACCTAGTGGGGGATGCTGGGTAACCACTGGAGTCGTGGCTGATGACACCCATCAGCAATGCACACACACCTGAACAACTACACCATAATGAGGCACACACACAGGCAAGACATATAATTGAGCATGTGTTTGGGATGCTCAGGTCATGGTTCCGGTGTCTGGACACATCCGGTGGAGTCTTGCAGTATTCACCAGCTACATGCACCCAAATTGTTATGGTATGTGCTATGCTACACAATATGATCCTGTGGAAACAGTTGCAACAGGAACAGCATGAGTAGGGCCACACAGTCCCCCCACCAATGCCAAGGCCTGTACAGGCACAGTGTGACTTGGAGGAGGAACTACCTGAGCTGGACCCAGTAGGTGAAAGGAGGCATGCACAGTATGACCTGCCCTTGGCAAAGAGGCAACGCATGGCATATGCACCGACACAGTAGGTACCCAGGGAATTTCACCCTCTCTGACTCACACAGACAGTAAAAGGGATGTCAAACATGACACTACCTGTGCTCAGCAATGTATAGGAAGTGCACTGTGTGCATCTGGCATAGGCAGCCCTCCAGCACCATCCTCAGGTCTGGCACACCCTCAAGGTAAGTCAATCAACCTACCAATTGGCAGTTGTATTAGAATGTGTTTTTACCTGTAGCTATGGTATGGATGTGAGCATACAAGGGAATTTGGTGGCCGAATGTTAGGGCAGCAGACAGTACACGTCCATAGTGGCACCATGACATCCATAGCACATACCGGGGTCACAATAGTAGCCAGTAGTACAAAGGGTGTCCTAACCCACTGCAGGTTATGGGTTGAACATCATGTGCGTCCATACAGCCCACACAAGTCTCAAACAGCTGGACAGGTGTAGACCAATACAGACAAATGCTATACAATGGCCTCTGGTAATGCCCAATGGATGACCCCAACCCCCACAGACACACACACAGACTACAGCAGGCCAGGCAGTTGGATGTAGGTTGTGAAGGCTAGGACATCTGAAACCACTATGCTGGTAATTAAAGCTAGGATCTGAAGTACACTGGTATGCTTCTAGCCAGTACATTAGGTAGGTCCACACACTGAAATGGAGTACCTGGCATACCAGTACAGTAGTAGCAAAAGTGTACAACTGTCAGCTGTGCCCCCCTTCCAACGTACACATGTGAAAGTCATGTGCGCCACCCCCGGTGCTGTGTAGGAATGTGGATACAGTTGGATGTCCCCCCCACGCTGTGCAGAAATGTAAAAACAGTCAATGCCACATGACCGTTGGCTACCCTGCAGACACAGCATGCCACCTGTCAGTATACAATGCAGGGGTCGGCACCACAGTACTGACTACCTGGACATGTGACACATGAGATCCAGTTGACCATACTGGGCATGCTCAAACACATGAAGGTATGATGGTAATATCAGTCAGCAACATGTGTAATGGTCATACTGGGCATGCTCACACATTTAAACACAAGACGGCCAGGTCTGCAAACACCAGTGGTCCGGACATATCTGCCAGTACATTGCTATACTGTTGGATGACTGTGCTATATGGTATGTGTGTGGTACTGTCTATTGTCTGTATATATGCCATGGTGTATTGGTAATTCAGATAAGCTGTGTGTGCAGCATGTTGCTACCAACAGTTGCAAAGGACTTTTTTTGTTTGCGGCCAGAACAAGGCCTTTGGATATGGAGTGGGTAAGGCACACTGCAGCAGTTGGGAGCGGTTGTGCATGGGTTTGCGCGGTGTTAAGCACTGCTGACCTCTGGTTGCAGCTCCTTATACTTGTTTAGACTCCACATTTCTTTAACAGTAAATTTCTTTAACAGTGCAATACTCGCATACTGTTAGACAAACACGCTTACACACACTCGCTCCCTCACTTGCACGTGCACCGACATTGGTGCTTGCATTTGTAACTCATGCTGGGTGGGTGTAATCCCTTGTGATGCCTATTACATTGGACTACATGATTACAGTATCTGGTATGGCTGACCATTATGCGACGGCAGGCGTTCGACTGTATGGAATCGGCGGCCTGTCCAGTGACATAATCATATTATATGTGTGTTCCTCATACAATCTGCTTCCATCTGGCTGATACATGGGAACCGATACTCTGCAATGTAGACATGTAAATGTGTTTTGGGAAGCACATCTTTCTGCTGGGTTATGCTACTGCATACCTATTGTAGGTTTTCAACCTTTTAAATTGGCCGAAGTGAGACTTTAGGAGTAACACCTTTCCCACTTTGCATGGGACAGTCCCTCATTAGGCATATGTGTCATGCGAGAATAATCTATCCATAGCAAATGTCCTGATTAGAGGACAATATTATATTCTACATTTTTCTAATAGTTGCATGTAATGGTTATTGTATAAATGACACTTCAACAGGTTATGTGAAGTAGCATAAGCAACTTGACTGCTGCTAGACTAAGGTTTGATATGTATGATGTATATTTCTGTACTATGCATGGCTGTAGGTATGTTCTGACCTGGTACATCTGACATTTCTATGGAGCAGGTCCCACTTTGGCCATTTGGAAAGGTGGCAGCCCTATAGGACCTATATGTAGAGATGTCAGATTTGGCAAGGCAACACATACCCACAGCCAGTAGAAAATTGACTACTTCACTGGTTTGCATTAGTTAAGGTTATTCTTGTAGCATTATAGTTGCTAATACTGTTTCCTATAACATCTAGGTGTTTCAGATACAACAAAATCATTTTATGCAACCACTACAAACAATATATGAACTCTTTTCCAGAAATCACAGGCCATGTGCCGTAACATTCATTTTGCAGGACACAACTGGCCAGAGTGGTGTTTCCCTCACAAAGGCGAACAGGTGGTAACCCCAAACTATTATGCTATCATCTACCTAAGGTGGTCGGCGGAATATACGCTTTCCATCACTAGCAGACCTCACATACGAATGGGGGAGAATGAACACTGTATCAGGGACACTGCATAACACCCTCAGGGACACATTTAGATGATTGGTTCTATTAACCTGACACATTGACAGTCACAGGGCATATGTGTTCATTCACATTTGTCGAGGTACATGCTGTTTATGACTCATACATGTTGTCATTAGTCATTACGTGTATTCTGCCACCTGTCCACCTAATATCAGTAGTTCTGGAAGGGTTTAGTTAGGACTGTGTTAGATTCTGATTCATAATCACGGATGTCCATGATAATCGGTTACAGGGCACTGATATATCCTCTATGTGTTCCCTCAATGGTTTACGGACTATCCAGTAGATATGCTCTTCAGGTTTGGGTGGTATGAGAGTCAGCAGTGCCCACATAGGAATATTAATTACTTCCACTGGGCGGGCCTAATACATCTCTGCCAACCAACACCTGCACACTTAGGCCCATTATTGCATACCCATGATTCACCTACCTGACACCCCTCTACAGCACTCATGACATATACTTACTGTGAGCACAGCTGGGGTATGAACACACCCTTACACACTGCCCACTCTACCCGTCTCGGGGCACATGTTGTACGTTTTGTCAACCCATGTGTTATTACACTTGCACAACCTACTGTTCCGTGTACAGCTACATCCTGCTCGCATCGATTATCACAGGTTCGCCTGTATGGCGAATTTTTGGTGTCCCACAAGGGACCCCGTTATCCATGTTTAAAGTGTAGACCTTGCAGATCTCTCCCACTGGTACTTTCCTGCTGGTGTTTTGGAAAGCAGTGGTGTATTTACCTTTATTGCGTGTTTGTATGTCTGTTCGGCCTAGCTGGGAAGTGTGGGAGGTAAACATTTGTTTATTGGACCTCCCAGTAGCATATGCCCGGTCTGAACATATGTTACCCATAATTGCTGTAACGTAACCTAGTTATATACATGTGTATATCTACAATCACATATATTTATATATATATATATATATATATATATATATATATCTATGGTACTTATGTATTATCACAACCAGAGCGATATGTGCATACATCCACAAATCCAAGTACATGAAACACTTTCAACTGTTATTCTACTTTCTTACAATGACCCAAAAACTTCACATTACTTTTAGGAACAGGGACAATTTGAGAAACCCTCTCCCTGTCTTGCGTGCATTGCAGATGCATGCTTTAGTTATAACGGCTGATATTTTCCTGTTGGTTGGGTTCTTATGTGTGTCTAATATGAGTTCATATGAGTGTCTAATATCACAGTTTGGATGGTGAATTTAATACATTTTCAGATGCTGTTTCTCTCACCAGTGTATATGCACCCACTGCAGGATTTTGATTGTTGGAGGAAGCGGCTACATGAAAACTCGAACAAACTTGTTTCCCCAAACAGCAAAGTGAAGATGAACAGGCAATTACTGATATCCTTGTCCAGAAGAAATGCCAACTATGAGTAATGATAGGGCAGACCTGATTACTATTCAAAATGTTATTCTAATTCCTTATAACTGCCCAAAAACTTTACATTACTTTTAGGAACAGGAACAATTTGTAATGTAAAGTTATTGGGCAGATCTAAGGGATTAGAATAACAGTTGTCTATGTTTTTCTTCTCAGCATTCCTTCCTCCCAGTTAAACTACTCTTTTCCTCAGTAAGACAGCAGTCCTGCCAATTGAAGCGTGCATGTGTAATGCATGCAAAACAAGAAGAAGACTTGCATGATTGTTTCATTTCCTGAATGTAAGCCAAACTGATTTTTAAGGATGTAAAATAGCACCTTACTCATTGCAGCATGTGAATTTTGCAACCACGAAAATCTGGTTGCGATATATATATATATATATATATATATATATATAGATATATATATATATATATATATATATATATATATATGTATATAAGTTACATCTTTACATAACAACATACATTTGCTATGCTGGGAGCTGCTTACACCTGCACAGGTGCACTTGCATATGCTTATTGTGAGTTACATATGTTTACTGCCACTTCTTTGTGCTTATGTGTGCCTTATTCATTATGACAGTACCACTTTGATTGAAGGAATCCGGTTAATGGCCCCATGCAAAACACACGTCCACCTTTACATGTTTAAATGTTGGCTTTACAGCACAGAGGCATTCATTACACAAGAAAATGATATGTGCTATAGTCGTACTTGAACCGGGAATGCCTTTACATTAGGTGGATGCTCTAACTACTACACTATTGGTGTTCTGCTTCATTTATATGTATACCCATGGTTCATAGCTACCCTAACATATGCCTCACCACTTCACTTACACAGCAGGCATCAATTCTCCTGCTGGGAAAACTGCAGTACTACACATGCAACATTCCCTATTCCCTACTGCTCTGGACCCATGCTGCGTGTTTACTCACTCCAAGGATATTCAGAACTCCAAAGCTTATAGTCCTGGCACATACGTGTGTTTGATTGTCAGGGTGTTCATGTGGTGATCCGGGTTGTCCGACTGGTGACTGGAACTGCTGTACCTGTTTAAATGTCAGATGTAGCACATGGACAGAGTTGGTCCCAATTTTAACATTCTACCTGTGTTTACAGACGCAGGGGGTTGGACACCTCTGACCATATTATTATGTTGGCACTACATAATATAGGGTGGGGGTGGTTCCACTACATAATACAGAATGGGGGGGTGTTTCCACTGGTGTTTCCCTTCACATTCATTATGAATGCTTTATTGTGACCATGTTCATTCATTGATATATATATATATATATATATATATATATATATACATATCTCTGTCTGTACATACACCTACATACCTATTTACATTTCCCATACAGTTGAATGTACAACACGCATCCCTGCTGCCTTTACCTCCCTATATCCAAAGGATATTATTCTGGCCATCACTTATGACTTCACTACAGGTATTCAATAGTACTGTATGTACAGTAGTACAAATATGACGGTTGGTGTACATATGTGTACGGACCTCTCAAACACTCAGGGACTAATTTCAACAGTGACAGGGACAAGGCAATGACAAATCAGGGACAATCACGGACACTTCTACAATATTAGTACTATTAACTTGAAACGTGTTGACAGATTCAGAGCATATGTATTAATACTTATTTTCTGAAGTTAAAAGCATCTATTACTCTTAATTATTGTCATTATTCATTCAAGTGTCATTCAACACCTTTCCTCCAAAGGTCACTGGTTTTATGAGTGATTAAGAGGCTGGCCAGTTATTGTGTGAATGCTCTCACCATTGGTAGGGTTGCCACATTTTCATATGTCCAGGATGGGATATATTCTGGACACACCAGATTGTTTAGGCCAACACATACCCACGGTCAGTACAGGGTTTAGAACATTAATTATTTTCCTAGATGAGAGCCTATTCCTGTAGCACTTTAGTTGCTTATTCTGTTTCTTGTACGATTTACATATTTTACATCCAGAAATAACTGTTTTAGGCAACTGTTACATGAAATATGGTACATAGTTATTTCCTACAATCACAGGACATTTGCCATTGTATCATTCTTGGTCAGGACACACCTACCCAAACAGGGACTGTCCCTCACAAAGTGGGACAGGAGGTACCCTGCTTATGTCAGTGCCTTAATCACCCTATTTCCAAGTGCCACTATACGACTGTGTACAGTATATTTTCTCGATAATTCATGTGAGAAGATGTGCATCACGGGCACGTGTTTGATCCCGTGTAGTAGGTTCTGCATGACCAGCAGGAGGCTGAGCAGTCTCATGAACCACTACTGCACATACAACTTGTGTCCAGATGTCTACAGGACTGGACATTGTGTCATGATACCAAGTCTGATGTTACACAGGATACTTATCCCATGAGGGATATCCAAAAATTGAACAAGAAAACGACCTTCGATTTTTTTGGACTTACGAAAATGTGATAGGGTTTTACATGCAAGGGATACATAGTTTGCAATCCTGACACTGCCTAGGGTGACACTGCCTACTACATATGAGTAGTGGTCACTATGTGTAGATATGGCTGCGCCAAACTAGTAGCCCGAGTATGGCTGGATTTGGTGGATGTTCAGGAATGGGAGCGAGTTGTGTGCTGTAGAGGGGATGATAGGTATTCAATTATGCATCCAGGTATGTTGCAGTTGGATGGCTCAGTTCTGTCCAGACCATTCTGTGGGTATGTGCTGGTGACGTTTCTGTACATGTGTATCGCACATTTTAATATTCATATGTTTGTGTGATTGTGTTCTACAGTATGGCCCGTCAGGTTGTATTGCGGATGTGTATGTTTTCTTCTTTGTGTTTCTTTCTGATTCACCCACTGATCCCTCATACACCTCCAGTTCACCTATTGTGCATCCAACACAGTCTCACCTTTGTGGATTATAACATTACCCACCCCCCTACACACACATATTCCACACACTCCATCCAGCCCTTCTTTGGTTGAAGGCCCATGGCACAGTCAAGGGAACACATTGCATACACTACATATCTCTGATACCTGTATGGTTGTGAGGACTACCCTGGCATTTTTCACCTTCCACATGCTGTACATCACGCACATAGGTACACGTAAATACTTATCTTTCATGACATGGTAGGTACACCCAGGTAATACCCGTTCAACTTTGACACATCCTGACAAGAATGGCTTGGACCGCAGATGGGCGGATTTTGGCCAAATGCACTGACCATTGGTAGGGTTGCCACCTTTTCATATGGCCAGGATGGGATATATTCTGGACACAAATCAGATTCTACAGGACAACACATACCCACTGTCAGTACAACAGATAATACTTTTGTTTTATGCCTACATGTTAGCTTATTGTTGTAGCAGTTTATATGCTCCTTCTGTTTCGTTTACTTGCTTATTCTATTTCTTGTAACATGTGGTATGTTACATATGGAAATAACTATTGTATGTGACTATTACATGTGATGTGGGACATAATTATGTCATACGGTCGCAGGATATTTTACATTTATAATGGTTTTGGTATGGACACAACTGCCCAGCTGTGTACTGTCCCTCACAATGTGGGACAGGTGGTAACCCTGACCATTGGGCTAGACTTAACTATTTGTGGCACGCTAACATGATGCGTTTCACTTCCACTTGGTATAACTATCAACACTGCATTAGAATATGGGCACACGGTTTTAAATGTCATTTGTTTGAGGGATGGAGACTCGATATTCGCTAACGTGCATTTGTGTTTGCTTCTTAATTTTGTGTTCGCAAGAACTGTCTTGCATGCTTTGCATACGTTTCAGTATCCATGGACACTGACAGGTGTGATTACTATTGCAGGCAGACTGTAATATTCAGCATTTTAGGTTGCATGTCAACAGCCGACATTTCCACGCCTCCGTGAGGCACTTCGACACGCCCCATGCACTCGCGCTCGTTTCCTATGCACGTGGATGTGGCGGCAGTGCACCTTCATTAATATGCATATGGCGCTACTGCGCCATCTGCACGCCACATGGTCGGTGCAAGCCTAACGCCGGCCTTGAGCCGAGCTTCATGAATCCCGGAGTATGTGTTTTTATATAGCACATTTGTTTTCTTTTCTGTTTTCACAATCATCATCACTAAGTCTAGATCTACTTCTAACAATGGTAAGCAAATCATCCAACTTTTGATATGAGTAACACAGATCACCAGTGTTATCAGCTGTTACTTTTAAATATGCATAGCGTTTATTACACTGTACAATATATTTGTGCATTAGCAAATCGTTAATTGCCTACTCATTTAAGGAATCCATATTAAGCTTCAAATGAATAAAATATTGTAAAAGAAAAGAAAAGAATAATCAAAAATAGTACCCACAGAATTCAAAAAGAACTTAAATCAACTTCTATGACAAAAAATCACACCAGCAATATACAACTAAATAATAAATTAAGTACAGTAAAGTTGTTCTGACCATAAACGTTCTGCAAGCCAGACAAAAGTTGTAATTCTATTGCTCAGAGTCACATTTCTTTTTAACAGTAAAGATCAATAAATCACAAACCAAGGTAGGATTGTTTAGATATGCTCAAGCTTTTCCTCTCTGCAGTCTGTGTGAATTTATAGCTGTAGAACCAGGAAAAGTAGGAGACCAAACAACAATTCAAGACACTGGCGGAAGAAGGTAAGTCCACTCCAAGTACTGTAGTTCCTTTTCTTTAATATAGCACAAACAAACATAATAAAAAATACAAAATGTATATTGTAGTAGATAATAAAACAACTGTGAACACAAAGTGCTTTTCATCCCACCCGGTGGTGAGACTTCTTCAGGTAAAGACATTCACTAAAACCAGTGCATTTAAATACAATCCATGGTGCAAGCATGATGCTAGTCAGCATATGCAGCAATGCATAACATCCTACATTAAAACATAGAATAAAAAATATACATATAAAAATATTGGAGTGGCAATTATATATAGAGAGATACATGGAAGTACAAACAGCATTCCTGTCTATACATCATGGCATAGCACCCACCATCTAAATTATGGGTTACTAAATTGACTGCTGTTAAAAATTCATACGTATTAACTTAAATTAAAAAAACTGTAATGTTTTTGACATAACTAGTTTGTCCTATAGTTCATCATGCTGCATAAGACAGAAAAGTGTTTTCAACATTTTTATGCATTATTATTTTTAAGCATTAGTGCATTTTACTACTATTTTAGACTTCACCATTCTGTTATATGCATTTTAAGCATATTCATATATTTAAATATTTTTAATAATAACATTTCTGAAAGGTTCTTAAATATTTAGATATTTAAATATTCTTAATATAACTGTACATTTACATATTATGAGTATGATTTACTATGTCAAAATACTGGACAAGAGAGTGTGTATATTTACTTGCCTTTTTATAAGCCCAGAGAGTGTTTTGTAAGAAACTTTTAAAGGAAGTAATTACTTATTGGGTGGCTCTTGACAGCATTATCAGTGTGTTGGGAACAGTCCCCCCCACCCATTGGCTGACTAGCATCATGCTTGCACCATGGATTGTATTTAAATTCACTGGTGGGTCTATATTATATCATCGAATGCTTAAAAAAGCGAACGCTGATTGATCAACCTAATTTAAGCGAAAGCTTACAATCTCGAACTGTCAGATCAGTGATTTTTTTCCCAGGGAAAAAAATCGCTGATCCAAAACACATACACACAACACAAGCACACCAAACAAACAGAAATCCACACACATACACCTAAAATCTGATACCTAACCCTACACTAAACTATGCACACACCACTAACTGTCCACTTACCTTAACCCAAACCCTAACCCTAAGGTCCATCACTATCACACACTCACCTCACCCGCTCCCTAACCCTAACTCACTTACATCCACCCTAACCCTCATGTCCACTCAATCACACACACACCTAACCTGAGCCCTAACCCTAACTCACCTAAATCACCCTAACACTCACATCCACACAATTGCACACTTACCTGAATACGACCAGTAACTTTCCACCATAACACTGAAAATACTGAAGCAACAGAAACGGACAACCAAATTCTTTCCCTAGGAAAAAATTTGAGTTTCTGCTGCTTCGATATTTTGCAGTTTCGCAAAAATAAGTTTGATCAATCAGCGTTCGCCTTTTTAAGCATTCGAGGATATAATATAGACCCACACTGGTTTTAGTGAATGTCTTTACCTGAAGAAGTCTCACCACCGGGTGGGACGAAAAGCGTTTTGTGTTCACAGTTGTTTTATTATGTACTTCAAGATACATTTTGTATTTTTATTATTTTTGTTTGTGCTATATTAAAGAAAAGGAACTACAGTACTTGGAGTGGACTTACCTTCTTCCACAAGTGTCTTGGATTGTTGTTTGAATTTATAGCTGTCTAGGCCCCTTGAGGTGGCTAGAGCTTGCCTGTCTAAAACCTCTCCCTTTCTTACAAAAAACAGTGAAAGTAAAGGTAAAACAACAAAATATGCATAAACGTAAATCTTGTTAACAAGCTATCCCTTCCTACCTACAAACAGTTAAAAACAGTGATAAATACAATACAAATTCAAATAAAACATCTCTTACCAGTTGACTCTACAGTAAATCACAAACCAGTGTAGCAAAGTTTAGATATGCTCAGGCTCAATTAATGAATGTAATAAGAAAGGTTTTTGTTTAGAATTGCATACATGTATGAGCATATTTGTAATCTGCTGCTTTCTGCTACTTTATTTGGTTTTGGTACTTTTATACATGAATTTTGAAGTGGATGTTAGTTTATTCTTTTAAGGACATCCATAAGATATATGCCATGTGTGTGTGCATGTAGTTATATGGAAAAAATAAGGTTTTGCCCATACTACACTTCAGAAGAGCTGTGCTGTTACCATTTAAAAATGGTGTGCTTTGGTGAGGTTTGATAAGCATATTATCTGCATTCTGTATTTATATCTAGTAAGACACAATTTGTTTGCAATATCATAAAAGTATACTTAAATGTAAAAAATATAAACAATAGCCAGTACTGTAAAATACACTAAAATGTAATATGATGTATTTATTTATTTAACATTTGTTTAATGGGAAAGAACCCATTTTCAGCAGAGGAATGTGGAGAAATGTTCCAGATGCATGTCTTTGTAATGTGGGAGGAAAGCAGAGCACCCAGAGGAAACCCATCCAAACACAGTAAGGACATGCAGACTCCACACAGACTGCACTCCAGCTGAGAATTGAACTGGAGAATCTCTTGTTGTGAGGCAACAACACTAACCACTGCACCACTGCACTGCCTACAATGTAAATAAGAGATTTCTAGTGTACAGTGCTGTATCCAATATTGCCCACTCATTCACATTTCTATCCCAGGAACAACTCTGCTATTGACTAATGGAATAATAACACCACCTCAATGCTTTTTATAGCTTATTTTATAGTTCACTTGTGGATTAATGAGAACTACAGTTCAATTAAGCACTGCAGTTTGTCACAGTATGACAACATATATTAGCAGCCATACATTACAAACAAAATAAAATGGCTGAAAATATCGTGCTTTAAGACTATTGTATCAGAATTCAACAGGAGAAGATTTTTGCTTTTAGAAAAACTGCACAGTTTCAAAGCCTGATTGAATATCAGCCAATAAATTAGATGTTTGTAAAAATATTTGAAGGACTAGATTTAGGAATAATATACTGGCCCCTTGTCACAGCGGTGTGAGTCTGTTATGCTACCAGAAACCAATGTTCAGGAAACAGCATAGGCAGTGGTAGATTTGACTTGAAGACTTAAATCATTCTCTGGTCAACAGTTCTCTTCTGGGGAAGGGATTAGAACCACCCAATTTGTACAAACCACTGAGGAGTTCAGGAACCTTGAAAGATGGAATGATACTATGAAGAGGTTTGAAGAGTGACAGAATTCCTCTGCACAACACTTAGAAGTGTGATCCATTTTAGTCATATATCAATGCATAAGATAATTTATAAATATAATTAATTTTCTAGCCAGTACCCTGAGATGACTTCCATTTGTCCCTCCCCACAACAAATCCAACGTGAGTAGCCAAAAATATCTGTGTTCAGAAAAGCTGGACAGGCAGGACTTGCAAATCAGACTACTAGTTACCTCTGCTTTATATCAGTTAAATCACTTGGATTAAGATTAGTGCTAGCCATTTTGACTTTACATTCTGTTGCAGATATCTCCCTCACAATTTTCAAAATCACCTTGGGAGTTATTTTTTCAGTCATTAAAAGCTGTGCAATGGAAAAAGACCATGATATCAACTTCTATACAAATTTAACAGGCAAAGCAATACAGAAAACATTGTAGAAAAATACATTGTAGAAGGACAAAAAGTAAAAATGTTACTACTGGAAAAGAACAGAAATGTATATAGACTATATACCAGTGCAAATGTATGTTTTAATTATAGAAGCTGGAACATACAGAGTTAACTTGCAAAACATCAAGAAAATAAGTGGAAATTGTTTTCCGATTATGTTATCTCTCAGTTTCAGCTCAGCACAGACACAATGTCTAGAGCTAGAGGTTTTTCTATTGTCTTGAAACATAAATAATTACTATGTTTCAAATGTAAATGTGTTTTTATTGCTCCATGACTTTCTAACAGCTGCACACTTCTGAGAGATATGTATTTTTGACACAGAGGTGTTAAATTCTAAGTATCTATTTAGCCTGGGAACTGAAGTCAGGTGACAAAGAATGATGTCATCCTAGCTAACCCAGCAGTAAAATTGAATATTAATTTAACAACTCTCTCAGAGAGAAAGTCTGGGCATTTTGAATCTTGTCTTGGACCTGGAAACATCCTCTCATCAGCACTTGCCTTGCTAATAGTAAGTAAACAGGGTACAGTAATCTCTCTTAGATATAGATAGGAATATAGTAAAGATTAGTTTAGATGTTTTCTGTATTTATTTGAGACTGTCCTGCAATGTTATTTTAAAATATTTCCTATGATTCTAAACTCTGTAGTTACTGTGTTAATTGAGTATTGTCTTGTTCTTTTATTATTTATTATTAAATATATTTAAACCTATCTTTGTGGCTGATATTTGTGATACATATTTAAAGTCTTAGAGTACCTGCATATGTATTTGGTGACACTGTACAGGCCACTCTTAAATAGCCTTGGTCTTGGTCACACAACATTTGGATAATAGTAACATTACACAGTAGGATTTGTCACGCTTTGTAAGGGCCTTTATAGTAGCTGATAAGTAGTGGTCAGTGGCAGTGATAACTACCTTATAGTCTGGGCAGAAGGGGGCATAGATAGAAAACCTATGCCAGCCTTCCCCAGGAGTGTCTGCATGTTTGTAAATAAATCAAATCTCAAAGTGAGTGTGTGTGTGTGTGTGTGTGTGTGTGTGTGTGTGTGTGTGTGTGTGTGTGTGTGTGTGTGTGTGTGTGTGTGTGTGTGTGTGTGTGTGTGTGTGTGTGCATGTGTCAGCTACTTGGGCAGGGACATGAAGCACTGGTTGGGCAGAGAGGGTGCTTTTTGGCTTGACCACTCAGTTGAGATCTTAACCCTATAGCTGTAGTCTTATTGGGGATTTGGAGAAAGAGGCAGAAACCAGCCCCAGACTGACTGTGATCTCTGCATGCTCTTAAGGGAAACTGTACTTCACTGTGTGTGTACTTGTCATCCTCCCATTGTGTACATCGCTCACTGTTGCCAGTGGTGAGGATTGAGGCTTATTGATTACTAGGCCAGTGCACAGGTGTCACACCATTATGCCAACCTTGTCCAATCAATGTCTTAGTGCAAGACTAAGCAGCAGACAGTCATGCACATGAAATGGAAGAACTGAAAGCACACATTTCCAATGTACTAGGGCATTTGTGTCTTGATTATGCTACATGCATAGACATGTACATGTATGTAAATCATCATATACATATACTAAGTGCCTAAATATGGGATATTATCATGCATGCTGTAATAACTCTTAGAATTAGAATCAATGCATGTAGGAATTATGTTAAATGTAGCATCATCTCTTTATGCAGTAATGGAAAAATCAATGTCTATGCATTATGTGGTTGATAAATGCCCTTGAAGAGTATTCATACAAATATGATACAACATGGCACAATATGTGCCAGTACATGCCACACACAAAACTAATGTGCCAGAGTGACAACATGACAACACAATATTACATGAATAACATGAGTAAGAACCGATCATTTTGTTGAACAGACATTGGACAGCAACAACAAAGAGTAAAATGGGTGCAATTCATACACATGGATAATATGTTTAAATATCCATCCCACTGTGTTATGTGAGAAATATGTGAACAATACATTTGTTGAGTTGCTGTCATCCTACCCATGTACATAGGGGTACAATGCAAGGAGAACAATTATGTCTCACTGGCATCATAGTATCTCCAGCGGTTGACCTGTCACATACAGGCCGCAGTGGATTGGACATAATTCAGTGCAGCACCACATGTACAGGAGAGCACACATACACGCAATTAAGGTGTAGCACCCCTGCCTTCAAGGAGCAATGCATGCATTACATACAGCACGTCATGTAAATGTAGTTGCTTAATGTATGTGTACTGCATTTATGTATGTCATACATAATCTGTAACCTAATGTAACCTGTGACATGAAATGGTAGGCAATATATTAGCTATGCATGGCAACAATATGCTATGCCTGCACAATTGTGTCTATACATTACTTTTTTTTGGAATTGCACACATCATGGTGATAGCATTACATAATTGGATCACAAGGACAATACTTACAGTTGTGAGGACCTTCCCTGATTGGGTCAAACATCAAAAATGATCTCCCTAGTGATCTCCTAGAAGGAGTTGCACATGGCTTACAACATGTCCTAATGTCTCCATTAGGTTCTTCATCTGTGTCTGAAAGATATCCATCATCTCCTGGATCTGGCACCATAAATCATCTTACTGTCATGGAGGTTGATGTTTCCAATGATGAGCAGTAGGAATGATGGTACATGCAGGTCCTGGTCTGTTATCATCATCCATCCTGTCATCTTCCTGTTTTTTTGACTCAGATTCACTTGGCAGGGGTCTTGCAAGTTATTTCCTTCATCATTTAATTGGCAATCCTTAATGGGTCCCACACTCTTTCAAGGTTAAACCAAAATAAACAAATAGAATTCATGTGCACCCACAATTAGGACTACATAACAAACAAACTGACATGATGTATGGGTTGTCATGGTTCTTTATGTCACATCAACATAATGTATGCCTTTAAGTAACTGTAACTACATACTTGAGGAAAGGCATTTCAATATATAACATTGTAAAAAAACATTGTCAATCCTCATTCCTGTGCAATACATCCCTGTCATAAAACATTATGCGATGGCCATGTGCATACTGTGAAAGACATATCTTATGCTGGCAACATGACAAAATAATTTGACACTAACTGTGATTTGTTTGCTGAAGGCATATCACAATACAATACAGGTGCAATTTAAACAGATATAGCAGACAATATGCCCATGATGTGTCTATCTATTTTGTGTAATATAAATAACTGAGGGTAGCAAGTGTATGGTTAAGATCGTGCAACATCCCCTATGTCCTATTACCAATGTTTATGGATAATATCAATAGAAGGCCATGTGTAGGACACTATGTCAATCATAGATAATTCTTCATTTACCCTAGTGCATTACATTTCATGCAATGTTTGTTCTTCTTTCGGCTTTTCCCTGTTAGGGGCTGCTACAGTGGAACTCCGGTCTGCTAATGATTGGCAGTAGATTTTTACGGTGCTGAGGTGCCAGCTTGATGCCCAACCTTCAACGAAGGCACGCCCATTCACACATGTCTTTCGAAGGCCACTCAACCATGGGGAGGACATGCAGACTCCACACAGAAGGCACTCCAGCCGAGAATCAAAGGGGAGAACCTCTTGCTGTGAGGCGACAATGCTACCACTGCACCACTGCGGCTGTTCATGTAATACAAAGTTTAAATGAGAAAATGCTGTTATTACTAAAAGAAACTGGTACAAAAGCAGAATTCATATACATCAAGATAAGCATGATATAACAGTGTGTCATGTAATGAAGACATGTGTCTACATTCAAAAGAATTCCTACACTGCAAGCTGACAGGAACACTGCATAACATTTTAAATAAAGCCTATTATAGAACCCTGACATATATTTTACAACATAACCATATAGAACCCTGACATATATTTTACAACATAATCATGTAGGCAAAAAAAAAAAAAAAGGTGCAGCTACTCTGGTCCACAATTTGTATGTGAGCCTGACACAACTGACTTTAGGTGTCCATAGCAGAAGTAAGCTAAAGTGTAACTGAGGTTTCTGTGCAATTAATGAGATATTTTGACATCCTACAAATAACAGATGTGTCTTAGCAATAGACAGTATGACAAACAAGAACTGGAGACATCAGTAGTTATACGCAAATGAGATGAGCAATGCAACATGGTTAATAACTGACTTCACAACATCAGAGAATTAGAATGCAGTACAACACCTCAAAAAATGTGAATATCACGAGCACCGTGACCACATATGATTTTCACCAATGTAGATTACTCCACACATTGTCCATTAAGAAATATATACCTATGTCTACCTGTAGTTGTAGTTATTTAAATCTATATGAATGATCAGGTAAAATACATCAATGCTTATAAGTGGATATTTGACAAGCATAAATAAACAGATTGATTTTAGGTACAATTGTAGAAAAAGGAAGGCAAGGTTGTGTTAAACATTCAACCGCAATTGTTTTCAACAGAAGTGCATGACATGTTGAAACAAACTACCTTTCATAAATCACCTGCCAACCTCATAACAAATGGTGAAACAATAGACACCCATTCAGAAATAGAATAGGAGATTACACAAATAAGTCAGTGAGAGCACTTACCAAACATTAAGGTTTCCTAGCCCTTGATTCTCAAAAACAGTTAACAACACACTAACATATATATGAAACATGCTACATAAAATTCCTTTGACAGTTACACAGCTATGTCTGTCATTCAGGTTATGCTTAAAAATGAATATGATTATTTTCTAAAATGTACCCTGCTTATAACTCAAAATGAATATTTTGCATTGCATATTTAATGTTATTCACATTAAATCAATAATTAATGCAGTTACCTGTCAGATGCATTATGGGTATTATTGCATTAAAAGTAGTATGCTTGATTCTGTAAGCAAAAGCAGTATTTTAACAAAGATATGATTGTTTTGCAGAATTTAATGTCTAAAGTTAGAACACATACTTTTTTTCCCTCTGCGGGTCCTGCAGCCTGTACATCTGCTCAATGCACAGGGCCCAATTCCTGGATCTGTCCTCATCACCTGCAAAAAGGAAAAAAATAATAGATTTTACTGGAATGGAAGGATTCTTTCAGTTGATTATATATTGTTTGGTATTTAAAAATTAACGGTAAAGAATTCTGAGCATCAAATGCTCTATAGCCTTGACATGACGTACAAGCTTACCTTTTGCATATTTATCCATTGCTGTGTTACTGTCAATAATTCACACATAAGGAGTAATGTCTACAAACTGAAATAACACAGATTGGAACATATAACTCATCTATATTTTCACTCCAGTCCTGGCATATACCTGCTGAACTAATCTACCTTGGCTGTGACTGCAAGGATTTATGTAGCTTAAATAAAAGAAATGTAAGATTCACAGATAGGAATCAGGAATGCTGAAGTAAAAGGCCAAATTTAAAATTGTGATGTCCATTTGAAATAGAACATCATGCAGTCCTGACCAAATGTCATCACACTGGTCATAGCACTAAACAAAACCTGTAACACTGCAGAGTTCACATTCTCAGGTAGTGCAATAGAACCTGTGTATGCACTTGACAGTCATATATAGACAGAAAGAGGTGCTTCACTGTTGGAACATACATAAGCATTTTATTTGAGGAAGATGTAGCTGGACATTCTGAATGGAAAAAATGCCATAGAGGAAGATCTGACAATGCATCCTAGAAGGCAGGCAACTAGACACCGAGCCAGGCTACATATAACTCAGCTCTCTGATCATGAAATAATTGACAGGTACCTATTAGAGAGACAGCTGGTACAGGCTGTATGAAATATGTGTGCCCTGCACATGTATACATGCATCTTGTGAGGTAACCTAGTACCTGTCAAAACAAAAGTATGCCTTAACCTAGGTGTACAGACATCTGGGACATTCCAATGGTACATGGGAGATGCAGTAGTAGTGTCCCAGACAGCTATTCACATTTTCTCCAAATTCCTGGCAACAATGTGCATCAACATGGATGAGTACATCCACTTTCCATCTAGATTCATAGATCACAGGAATGCCATGCACCATTGCCAACTTCCCTGTGTCCTCAGTATAATAGACTGCACCCATATTTCTATCAATACTACAGTACCTGGAATAGAAATTTACATAAATAGAAATGGGGAGGCCATCACTGAATTGCCATTTTTTTTTTTTGTAAAGCAGATGGCATGATAACAAACATAATAGAGACCCATCCTGGGAGTGTACAAGATGTCACTACATGGTAGGAAAGTGGTCTGATGGTTGCCTTCCAAACAGTAAAATATGTGATGGAATAGTACTTGGTAAGTACAGGAACACAGCTATGTTGTGAACAGAATCCAAACCTGTCAACAGTATGCATAATGACATCCCCTTTCTATCAACAGGTGACTGTGGTTATCCACTAGAGCTGTGGCTAATGATGTCACATACAGCCCCATCCAACCTTGCAGATGATGCATACAATAGATCACACACTGCAACAAGAAACACCATTGAGCATGTGTTTGGTGTGATGAAATCCTGAGTTAGATGCTTGGACATCTGGGGATGCACTACAATACACAACAGCACAGATGAGTACTGCATGTACAATGCTGCACAACATGTTAACTTCAAAGTATAGCAGCTTCCCAGCTGGAGGTGTGGGTGATCTACCCCAAGTATACTACATGTCTGAAAATCAGATTTCAGAGCTGTCAGAATAGGATCAACAGGACACAAGAGAGAGGAAATTGGGGTGGATGAACAAGGATGCAGACACAAGCCCTAGCTCAGGCAACATGGCAGCATCTATACACATACATTGATGTTGATGTGTTGCCCAACAACAGCAGCACAGTATATAACCAATGGAAATTACACATTAGTTGTATACAGTGAACATCATACATGACTTAATTGTAATGTATACTAGTATGAGCACATACAAAACACTGAGAGGAAACAGCAATGCAGGAAGACTGTCTGCAAGGTGCATCAACAAAGAGGAACAAATAGGCACATGTGTAAAATGCAGGAGCTGTGCATGACTGAATTACCCACTGGACAGTTAGGATATCATCATACAGAATAATATCATAGAACAGTACCCATCCAATAGACACAATCTCAAGAAAGTAAAGTCTATGATTTGTATGAGAACACATCGGCATATACATACACAAAAATACTGGCTGTAAAATAACATTGCTGCCTCACCTAGACAGGGTATTGCTGCAACCTGGATAATTTCCATTTAGTATATGTGCACACATGATGAGCATCAATGACATTGACCACACAAAATACATGAAACATACATCAATGCCGTGGATACAGCAACGTATGTATGTATATATATATATATATATATATATATATATATATATATATATATACAGTCCACTTTCAAATTTTTAAATTCCACAACTTTGAACAGCTAAATTCCGAAGCCCAGAAGATCGAAGCTGTGGAATCTCAAAAAAAAAAAAAACTCTAAAACAGTAAAACAGCAGGAGTCACATTTTTGCAGGGGGCGAGAACCCTTCACCACCCACACCCCCTGCTGCTTAAATATACCAATTCTGAGATCACACTACAGTGCAGAGAATGGTAAAGTTCCAGTTCCACACTCTATGGCAATCTCCATTGACAAGTTTCGAGATGCCACAACTTCGATCTTCTGGGCTTCGGTATTTAGAGGGTCACAGTTGTGGAATTCTGAAATTTGAAAGTGGAGCCATATATACAGCAAATATGTGAGCAGACTCAGTCAGATATGGGAAAGCACACACTGGAAATACAAGAATGGTGACTGAAAATGGGAACTGGTACAGAAAAATGCAGTGAGTGCTGTTGTTAGGCATGTGCACTACCATATTAAAACACCATAGGTAACACAGGCATGCATATAGAGGAATAGCTGTGCATGAGTGAAGGGCAGACAACAATCAAAATTGTAAGCAAAGCCCCAATCATATCTGTTCACTGACAAAAATGCAAGTATGAAAGCATTACTTGACATTGCATTGTTGTTGTTAATATCACCACTGACATGTCAATGTCAAACAGGTAATACATATCAGCAAATTAATTTATTCACATATTTCAGAAAAAAAAAATCAGAAAATGCCATAGCAGCAGTCATTTCAACAACCACAAACACATTACTTTGTCACTGGTCAGCACATGATCATCATTGCCACAGGGTCAGAATGATGCAATGGGACACATGATGGATCAACTGTTGGTGTTTCACTAAAGTAGTGTACAATGCCCATGATGATGGATCAGATCGCATTCCTGGCTGCCTCTACCACTTCTGGCTCATGTTGCTCTATTGAGGAGCTGGATGTGATGACACTTGCAGGTGTAGTGTGGGAAGTAAGATGACTACAACATGACTGGATATGCCTGCTGGGTTCACAGCAGAATAGTCATCAGCAGATGTCAGTGCACACTGCAGCTGAGACACTGATATCCAGTAGCCAATGAGAAGGGTTTGCTGCAGCCCACTGGGTGCACTCTGCTTAGTAGAGTTTGTGCATGTAATACCCAGTTAGTACTATGGCACAACTCAAACATTGCTGTAACAAGACTTTCAATGCAGCTTCTGACAGACAACACACTGTGATGCTGTGCAGCTAATGCAGCCATGAATTCACCATGTCTGCACTCCTGACCTTCACGTAAGACACACAGCAGTTGTGCTACATGATTGGTGGCACAGTCAAGTGCCAGAAGGTCAACTCCATCAAATCGCTGGGAACATTCTTTTGCCTGGTGTAGTAGGCGGTCACCATCTGACCACACATTCATGCGTGAAAACAACACTCCCTCTTGTTCTGTGAGGTGCAATACTTTTCAGTTGTGGAAAAGAGTCACTTTCATTACCTGACTGTGCATGGGACACTGGCTCATGGACATAACCACGTCCAACATCTGCTGTCACCATTTCAGAATATCCAGCCACACCTTCCCTCAATATCTGAGGCTAGAGCATAATTCACATAGCTGTCTCCTACTGGGCTGGACAATACCCCCAAATCTGTGGCCTGTGTGCCCCAAGCTATGCTATTACAGTGAGGCACATCACATAAAAAATTAAGAACAGTTGAGGGGCTACTGGATGAGCCAAGAAGTGGATTGACTACAAGAAGAGACAGATGGCATGGGTTACATACATGTGTACACAACACATGATGCAGCTTAGTAGCGACATATGGGCCAACTATATAACTACATTGTTAATGGGGATATGGACTTACCAGGACATCATGTCTGTGCAAGGTTCATGGACCCTATATAACAGAGAGATTTCAGTTACACTACATGTTGCACACATCTGACAACTGGAAATAAAAAAATAGTAAAACATTCCAGACATGTCCTTTTGGTCTTCACCACTGGAAGTGAGGTTTGAACTGAAACTGTCATGGTGAAACATATACACTAAGACATCATCATTAAGCAAATAATGCCCATCATGTTGCATTCTATGGCACACACAAGACACTATATATAGATGTAAAGACTGATGTTGTCCTCAGTAAGTGAAGAACACAGTAGGCATGAATTGATTGCACAAATGTAATCATCAGTAATGACGTGTATGAAACATACGGAATGTCTTACCATTTATGTCATCCCTGTTTGGGGATTGCATCATCTGATGTAATGTCGATCAGGTAGTATGACAAGGGACACAAATGTCAACATAAACATATGGGAATGCTCTACAGTTATGACTGAAGGCAGAGGCAAAGAATAAGTATACTATAAATGGGTCTATATTATCTCGCTGAAACAGCAATACAGTGAATGCCATTTCAGCGACATGTAAACATCGATCCACCACTTCTGCGAATGGCCATGACATCAATTTTTTTTTAAGGGAAAAAAATCGTTACTCCAACCATACACAAAACACCATACCTCACATTACAAAGTGGAGGTCTTCACCCTCCACACCCCAGTGTGGGGGGTTGTGCCTCCCACAACCCCCCCTAACTAAATATGACAACTCTGAGATCACACTACAGTGGGGAAAAGGACAATTACATGGCGATGGCCAAGTGATTGTTTTCCCTTGGAAAAAAATTGATGTTCTGGCCATTTGCAAAAGTGGTAGATCGATGTTTATGTGTCGCTGAAATGGCATTCGCTGTGTTGCCATTTTGGTGATATAATATAGACCCCTATAAACTAACATGGTATGTAGACACTTAGGTGACAAATGTCCAGATGTACTTGTGTATGGAAAAAAGCATCATGAATATCATACATAATACTGGACCCCAACACATAACCCTTAGCTACTTCTTTATTAACATATGATACCATATAGCTGTCCAAGGAACTATGGGACAAAACTGGATTGGGTTGCATGGTTAGGCCTGCAAAGATCCTGGTGCTCAGCCTAGTATGAACCTATGAACCTAAAGAGCCCTTATGTGCCATTTTAGCTGAGAAATATGTTTTAATGACACCTGTATTGTATTGTGATATACCCTCAGCAAACATGTCACAGTTACATTGACATAATTCTAATGTCTTTCATATTACATACGGTTTTTATGACAAAATATATTGCAGGTAACTGTATGATAAATGTTTTTACATAGTTGTGCACTGAAATGCATTTCATCACATTTAGTGCTACAGTTGCAAAAGGTCATACATTACTGTAATGTGACATGAACCATTTACACTCATTGGTTATGTCAGTTTGTGTATGTTGCAGAGCCATAACTTTGGGTGAACACAGATTCAGTATTTGTTTTTGTGTGTGTGTGTGTGTGTGTGTGTGTGTGTGTGTGTGTGTGTGTGTGTGTGTGTGTGTGTGTGTGTGTGTGTGTGTGAGGGTCTGTGCCTGTTCTATGATTAGATGAAATAGAAGATTACTTGCCAGGTCCTGCTAGACAAATCAGTCTCAGAGTATAATATTGATGGTGAAAATGATGACAGACTAGAATCAGCATGTGCCATTTGTCCTGCTGCTCACTGTAGGAGTCATCAACCACCATGACTTGGAGATGATTTACAGGACCATATCTGGGAGGTGATGACAGACATCTTTCAGATGCAGATGAGGGACCTAATGGGGAATGTTTTTCAGGACATGGCATTAGGCATGCATAACTTTTTCTGAGATATTGCACATGAAATCATTTGTGATGCTTAACCTCATCAAAGTGGGCCCTCAATGGCATATGTATTGTCTGTGTGATCTAGTTATATAATGCTGGAACCATGGTGTTTGCATTTTCACAAAACGTAATGTATAGGTACAGCTGTGGACACATAAAATATTGCTGTAATTTGTAGCTGATATATGTCTGACTATACACAGTACATCTCATGTCATAGGTGGCATTAGGTCGCACCTGAATATGACACACATTACTGCAGTACACATGCATTAGGCAATTACATTTAATGTGCTGCACATAATGCATACATTTCTCCATAAGGGCAGGGTTCTGCTCCTTACGTGTGTGTGTGTGTGTGTGTGTGTGTGTGTGTGTGTGTGTGTGTGTGTGTGTGTGTGTGTGTGTGTGTGTGTGTGTGTGTTTACTGCTATGCATGCAGTGCAGCATTATATCATGTCCACTACACTGTGGTCCTGTATGTGCCAGGTCAGACTGCTGCAGTTAACATGATGCAAGTGAGACACATTTGTTCTTCTTGAATTGTTTTATACTATTTATAGTGTACATGGATGGGATGGCAGCAACTCAAGAAATACATTATTCACATATTTCACATATAACAGATGGATCCATTTCTTTTATTTACATGTGTTATCCATGTGTATACATTGAATTTATTTCTGTCTTGTTTGTTGATGCCTTATGTCTGTTCAACAACATGACTGGTCATTGCCCCTGTGATTTCTGTAGCATTGTGGTGTCATGCTGTCATACTCATACAAGAGCTTTGTGTGTGGCATGTAGTAGCACATATTGTGCCATGTTGTATCACATTAGTGTGAATGTACATTATGGGCAATTATGCTTCACTTAATTCATAGACAGTCATTTTCCATTACTGTATACACAGTACAGTTGATGCTTTATTTAGCATCACTCCTGAATGCCTTGTTTGTCATTCAATGTTATATTACAAAATACATGACCATCTCAGCATAGATGTCCATATTTAGGCATTTGGTGTAGATATGCAATGATTTACATACATGTACATGACATTGAATGTAGTATGATCAAGACAAAAATGCCCTTAAACATTGTAACTGGGTTCAATCAGTTCTTCCATTTTCATGTGCTTGACTGTCTTTTGCTCAGTCATACACTGGCAATGCTATATAATATAATACAATATATATATATATATATATATATATATATATATATATATATATATACATATATATGTATATATATATATATATATATATATATATATATAGAGAGAGAGAGAGAGAGATCATTTAGGTGTTTGTTGCACATGTTTTATTATGTTTGCATGAAGTATATATGTATATGGGATAATTAATATTATGTTGTGTACCTATGCATTTTTATAATGATTGCACATTATTGTGTTTGTATAATTTGTACACAGACATCTTTAGAGCCATCAGCTATGCTGTCTACCCATGTGACATACATTATCCAATTGCTGCAATGTATTTTGGGTAGACATCCACACCACTCTATGTGTTGAACATATGCATATGCAATGTGTCCCTTTAAATGCAGTTGCCCAGATTTTTTATGTGCCCAATTTCTTTTGCTTGCATTTCCTGACTGATGTGGACTTCTATTGCCCACCTCCATTTCCCCTTTTACCTTTGTCATGTATGTTGCACAAATACATTTCACACATTTAACTTCCTCTTCATTATCATCTTTGTTATGTAGTTTCACTGTGATAATAATGTGTTGTGCAACAATTTTGCCATTATACACATGCAAGGCACATGCCAACAAGGTAATTGTTGCTGTTGTACTTTTGTTTTAACTAATATACAGAACTTTTTTTTACTTCATTGCTAGGAACAATGTGGCAGTCATTATCTACCATTATTTATCCCTTAATTCAATGTTATTATTTCATGTCACTGGTGTGTGTGTATATGTACTGACTTTGCTTTCTGATAGGATAATATTCACCTAATGCAGGTCACACATATACAACAACACATCTGTGTTGCCTCTGACATGCCATATATCTTTCATATGTGCTGTCCAGTCCATATCGCATATGCTCAGGTTGTGTACGTGTACTTGTGTATTACACGGTCACATTCTTGGTTTGCTACACTACTGCTGTTTGGAATTGTGCTTGTTTGTTTGCCTTTCACATGCAGTTTTAGATGCTCTAGTCCATCCTCTGCTTGCCTTCTCCTGCATTTCCCTGGCTGGAGTTGCTCCTCCATTCTGTAGCTTGGACTGCTGACAGACTTGATTATTTTCAATATCCACTGTGTACTACAATCACCATTTATTTCACTGCAACCCACAACTACTGGCAGTCATACAGCTTCTGGTATGCCTGTCGCATAGTGCACAGCATGTCCACTCTACATAATGCATAGGGTATTTCTGCATTGCACCATGGATGGTATGCATCCCATCCCTATTTGTTTATCATTCACCCATGTTATACAGAGTGATGTCTGTATACTTTACCTTTCCTTTATATTTTGTCATGTCTTGTGATATTTGTTATATGTTTATTCCTGCTGTTTTCCCTCATCCTCCTCTTTCCCTGTAATCTCTATTCCCACCAAAATAATAAAAATACCCGTGCCCCTCTAACTCTCCCTCAGAATTTCCTACTTGATCTGTCTCAGGTGTGTCCCTCTTCTTCATGCTTATCCCACATCTGCTTTTCTTTCTCTCTAGTTTCTTGTGTTCCTCACATGGGTCTCCCAGTCGTTGTTAGCTACTGTTAGCCATGGTGAAGTGGTCATGTTTGCCCTTTGTCATAATTACATTTTTTTGTGGAAATTTGCGGATTCTCTCAAATTCTATATATTATAATGAGTTTGTTTATACACATCTGTACAAGCATTACAACAAAACCCAAAACTGGCTGCAAATACTGTTTACTTAATGTAAATTTTGTTGCATGAAATTCATAATTGCTTGAAAATATTTTTCATTTAATGGACAGATTGCTGCAGATTTGTCTTCCTCTATCGATTTTATGTTACTTGCATTGAGTTTGTATAATTTCCACTGACAGACACTGATAACGCACAGCCCCGTTTATAAACCACTTGCCTGGACATATACACATTTGACCTGACTACTTGAGAGTGCACTGACCTTACTGAAAAATCTGTTTTGTGCTAAGTCATTCTATGTACACTAAAGCGTATTAACATATTACTTGTTTATCCACCACTTTTGGGTGGGAATCAATGAAATGCACAGGATTCTGCAAACCTTATGGAATTTGACCATACATTTTGTTTTTACGGTAAGTATCCATTTTGACAAGAAGCGTATATTGGAATATACAAAACAACAAACAATGCAAATTCTACAGCATAACATTATTCTGAAGTATGGTGTAAAGTGACAAAATAATAGCTTACCATTACAATCTAGTACTATCACTCTGGGATATAATGAATTGTCAAAATGTCACATATGAAATATTTACTAACAATCTAAGATGATGAAAAATAAACCTGTCTGAAAAAAATGTCTTCAGCCCATCCCACCTATACCCTAATTCTCTAAAATATATTGTCAATTTATGCTGTATCATATAAACCGAGGTATGACGTGTTGCAGACCATCCATACATCTGCAACCCAACCTACCTGTTTCCCAAATTTCTGTGATACAATAATAATTTTATAGCCTCCAATCTGACACAGGGAGTAACATTATTTCAAAAAAGTAGAAAACTGAAATAATGGCAAAATAACTTTATTTATTTATCTTTTGTTGAGTGTGTTAGTCCCACTAGGCTAGTAGCTTCTTTCCATGGGAGACCTAAGGTGGTATTTAGACTACTAAGGGGAAATAAATTTGACCAAGGTATAGTGGAACTTCCCTTACTCTTCTTGATAGCTCAAGTGTATATAAAATATCCCACATAATTTATCACCAACTGAAGCAGATGGGACTTCAGTTTAATATCTTATCCGAAGGATGAAAAAATAAAATATTACATATCCTCTCTCTCCCCCTTCCAACGGGCGGTCCTAAGGTGTCACCAAGCCTTCCACAGGTTTACCTAATTGCTACCTGTGTTTCCCTGACTCTACTTCAGGCCCAAACTCTCTGGAAAACCACCTTCTGCCAAACATCTGCAGTCGGTTTCATTTCTTAAAGGAATTTATCTAAGTTTACCTTATTGCTACCTGTGTTTCCCTGACTCTACTTCAGGCCCAAACTCTCTGGAAAACTACCTTCTGCCAAACATCTGCAGTCGGTTTCCTTCCTTAAAGGAATTTATCTAAGTTTACCTAAAAAATTGGTATAGCAATGGGGGCTGCCATGGCTCCCAGCATAGCTAACATAGCCCTGGGCAAATGGGAGGCAGACTTTGTGTTAAACAACACAGATTACATGCAGTATATCACATGCTATTTACGTTTTATTGATGATGTCTTTATTGTGTGGGAAGGTGACACCTTGCAGCTTGGAGATTTTATCACTTACCTCAATCAAACAACCCCCTTCCTGAAGTTTACCTCTTCCCATAGCTGTACTTCAACCACTTTCTTAGATATGCAGATTTCCAAGGACACCAACAATAACAGAATCACCACTGATCTATTCAGAAAACCAACGAGGGTTAACTTATTACTCCACAGTAAAAGTCTACATCCTACAAAAAACAAGTATAATGTAGTGAAGTCCCAAGGCTATAGATTAGCTCAAATTACCACAGAGATGGAACCATTTTTGAGAAACCTGTACAATTTACAGAATGATTTTCTAGTGAGAGGCTATGAAAGTCAGATGTTAAAAAACATCCTGGAACCCATTATAGAACTGTAAAGGACTGAAGCACCTTCACTCAACCTCTCCAGTAGAAAAAATGTTAAGTAATTCCACATAGAATAACAAATGCAAAAATAACTGCATCCTGACATACACTGGATTATCACAGTATCAAAAATATTATTGAAGAAAACTGGGACATTGTCACATGAAACCCTTTTCTGATTAACATCTTAGGTGAAGCCCCATCATTTGTTTATAGGAAGACCGGGAACATTAGAAGTTTTGTTGAATTTAAACCTAGACCATGTGAGAAAATCACTAAAAGATGTGAAACTAATTGTACATTTTGTATATTTATACAGCAAGGCCTATTTAACTCTACTACCACAACTCTGTACAAAAGACACATATTTCAAATTCTCAAACCAGCTAAAAGGACTAAATCTAGACCTCCCAAATACTATTTACTTTTCACATCAGGTGCTTTTATCTATAAACAATTACTCTTCTCAGGGGACATCCACCCCAACCCTGGCCCCTCTTCACCTTGCCCCTACCTCTCCCCCATTTATCTACCTTAACTACATCTTCCTCACAACCCTCTTCTAACAACCAACCAGACATGCAACCTCAGTCCCATTTCCCAATACCTTGCAAACACCTAACTTTTTATTAACTAAACATTCAAAGCCTAGCAAATAAAATTACTGAACTACACTCTTGTTTAGCTTACAACACCCCCTCACATCCTATTCCTATCAGAAACATGGCTCAAGCCTCATACTTCAAACAGTGAAATACTCCCCCCTGGTTACAACATCTACAGCTCTCATAGAACATCAAAGAAAGGAGGTGGTGTAGCCATCCTCTACTCTAACAGCCTTAACCTTTCACCTTACCCCACACCTATTCCTAACTTCCACCCTGCTGAACTCCTCATTCTCAATCTTTATCTGAATCCTCACAAAAAACTTGCTATCGCTTCCATCTATATTCCTCCTGGCAACAATATACCCATTCTCAAAAATATACTATCCTGGTTCTATCTCAACATACCTTATGAAACACTCATCCTTGGTGATGTCAATATAGACTGGTCAAAACTTTCGACTGACTCTCCCTTACTCAGTATTCACCTTCATGGTTTCCACCAACTCATTTCTACCCCCACTCATTTCCACAAAACTCTACCTCCAGCTCCACAATAGATTGGATTCTTACTAACTCCCCTCAACATTACCACCAGCCCAAACCCCTACCAGACTCCCTTAGTGACCATCTCCCTACCTCTATCCTAAGATATGACCCACACACTCCTAAACCCCACCTCTTTAGAGACTGTTGGAAACTATCCTCATTTAACTCTTCTCAGTTTAACTCACTTCTACAAAACAGTGACTGGTCCATCCTTAGACAACTTCCCCTGAATGATGCCGTTGACACTTTTAATAGCATTTTCCTGAATACTCTGTACTCCCTAGCTCCCTCTAGGATGATCAGAGTGAAATCTATTCATGCCCCCTGGCTTTCAAAAGAAACTAAGACTATCATGAAACAAAGAGACAGTGTCTGGAAAACCTGGATCAAAACTAAACAAACTCCTCATCTTCTCAAATACAGACAACTATGTAATCTTGCCAAAAAACAGACAATTATAGACAAGAAATCATTTTATAGCTCAAGCCAGCATAAACATAGATCTAACCCCTATAAATTCTGGTCAACACTTAATAGCATCCTTTACCCAGGCTCTCCCTTTAACCCATCCCCCTACCCAAACTCGAATCCGGAGGAAACAGCTACCCTACTTAATTCCCACTTCATTTCCTCCATCCAAAATCTTCTACCCTCTCAACCTAACTTCTACTCCTTACCAGACCCAACACCCACCCCCAATAACACTTTTTTCTCCTTCCAGCCACTTCCCGCTTCTTACATCAAATCTCTACTGCACAAACTTAAACTCTGCTCTCTCTCTACTGATAAATTACGTCCCTCCTTCCTCAAACTTGCAGCTGACTCTATTGCCTACCCAGTGACTATATTAATTAATAGATCTATGCTAGAATCTACTGTTCCTACTCTTTGGAAATCTTTCTACACTACCCCTCTCCATAAAGGAGGCAATTCCACTGACCCTACCAACTATCGACCTATTGCCATTCTATCCCCCCTATCTAAGATACTAGAAAAATGTATCCATACTCTGCTTCTAAACCACCTTCTCAATCACAACTTACTCACTCCTACTCAACATGGTTTCTGTCCCTATCACAGCACTTCTACTGCTCTACTCTCCTTTACCCACACCATTGCAGAATCCCTGGACAATAATAAACCTACCTCCTGTTTCTTTCTAGACTTCTCCAAAGCTTTTGATACAGTATCCTATCCTTTACTTCTATCTAAACTTGCAAACTTTCACCTATCCTCCTCCACCCTCAGCTGGTTCACTAGCTATCTATCTGGACACCAACAATCAGTCAAATGGCTCTCCTCCTATTCTCCTTTCCTGCCTATCTCGACTGGGGTTCCACAAGGTTCCATCTTAGGCCCCCTTTTATTCAACATCTTCACCAATGACCTCTTCACCTCTTGCAATCAGTCATCTCTCATACAATACGCTGATGACTCCACTATTATTTCTACAGCCGACAACATCTCTGACCTACACACTCTAACCCAAAAAGCTCTACTTTCCACTGAACAATGGCTTTCAAAAAACTTACTAATCCTCAGTCCCAAAAAAAACAACCTCTTGCTCTTCCTCTTCCGTTCTCTTGCTCAACATAGATCATCCTTTGTCATTAAGTCTTGTAATAATACAGCCATTCAACCTGACACCCACACTAAACTCTTAGGGGTCATCATTGACGATGAACTAAAATTCAATCAACATATACAGCAATGCATAAAGAAAACCCATCAGAAACTAGGTCTCCTATATCGCAACAGAAAATACCTCACTCCTGAGGCTAGACTCACCCCTGGACAAGCACTTCTCCTCCCCTCTCTCCTCTATGCTGCCCCAGTTCTCACAAATATTCAAACTACTACCCTGAACAAACTTCAACAAACCTACCACAAAATAGCGAGATTCATTACTAACTCTCCAAACAACACGCACCACTGTATTGCCTTAAAGTCTCTACAATGGCTGGATCTCCCACAACTACTACATCTCTACCAATTTCACATGCTGCACTCTTTGCTCTTTAAACCCTCCTGCTGTCCATCTCTATCTCTCCTTGTTTCTATCTACTCCCCCTCTCGATCTCTCTACACCTCAAATCAGCAATTGCTTGATATCTACCACCCTAATAGGTCTGTAGGTAAGCAACTCTACAAATACTCTGTGGCCCAGGCTTGGAATAAACTTCCCCTGGATATATGCTCTATCTCTCACACTCCACTATTTAAAAAAGAACTGAAGACACATTTATTCAACTCCAGAACCTGTCCCTGCTATGACCCTACTTAGCCCTCCCCTCTCCCACACTCACATCACTCTCAGTAGATCCTACTGATACTCTTGACTCTCCCCCATTGTTCAGCAACAAAGAATTTAATTTTGAAAAAAACATGTTTAAATTTATTTTCTCTTTTTAATTATAATCTTCACATGTAGTTGTTTACTTCTATTACTTACTATTATTGTTTGTAATACTTGTTTTTCTTGTACTGTAATTATATATTGTATTTTCTGGAGCTTTTCTCCTCGGGTCTCCACTGAAAATGGGACAAAATCCCAGTTGGACTAACCCGGTTAACAAATGTCAATAAATAAATAAATAATAAAAAAGTCTGCGTTTTATCCTCACAGTTGTTCTGGTGGAAACACCAAAATTACTTCAGACTGAGCTAGAAAAGGACAGAGAAATATTGCAAATCATATGAATACATTTCTGCAGCCCAACCTCATGGTTACTCAAACACCAGAGACATATTATTAACTTACAGGACTTCATTTAATCCAGGTTGGAACAAAGTTAATGACTCATAGTATCTCCTTATTGTTCAACATGCTCTGCATTCTCATATTGAAATGGGGAGTGCCTATTACCTTACCTATGCCAATAAAAGTAAATATAGCACTAGGGTGTATAAGATAGTTTCCATAAAGAAAACTTTGGACACGCCTGTATTTCAGATGGCTGAAGTGCAAAGCTAGCCTTTGTTTCCAAGAATATGAAGTCTGCCCCAAATAAAACTACTACTTAACTGCACCCAATGCTGGTCAAGTTTCTGTAAAATATACTTGTTTACTTCATAATTATGTGCTTTATTCTCACCAATACCTGCTCTGTTACAGAAAGTGCCACTTGTCATGGTTAGGTGATTTGCTATGTTTTACTAGGCATCCATAGTATGGACTCAATGTGCAAAAGTCCCCATCAGCAACTCCATGAATTGGCTGTGCAGAATTACATTATCTTAACATCCATTAAAATATCAGGCAAGTGTTCTCTCTGGGGACACTAGCACCTCCTGCCTGTGATTTGTGATTAAATGTGACTTTAAATTGCACATAATGCACCTCAGCATCATTATATAATGCGATGCACACACTCACTCAGTGCATGTACAAGCTGTCATGCAACACATGCTAGTGGTATGCAGCAGGACATATCAATGCCTTATTTCACTGAAGCATCTCAATGAAACACAGTGGTTCAAAGATATCTGTGGAATATAGCCTCATTAGCATATATGCAGTAAAAACTTAACAACATTTAATACCAATAGAACATGCTGGAAGCTAAAACATGCAGCAAGAAAGCAGCAGTGCTTGAGTGACTTGGTGTCTATCAGACAGCACAGAGCAGTATTTTCACAGGATGAACACAGTGGAGGTACACTGTGGCCTACAACTCTGTGGTTGGATGTATTTCAGTAGTATCCTACCTATTTGAGTTTGTGTCCAGAAGCAGCTTATGATAAGAATACTGTGGCTACATTACCATTATGTTCCTTTACCGTGGCTGCCTGTAACCTACACCTGCAATTATAGATTACATAGCTGATGTACCTGCAGTCATACCAGTCTATCAAAGGGATGATGGAACACAACAACAGGACTGCCTCCTTCTCCCTCTTCCCATCTGTTCTGACCTAGGCTTTATGTCACCCGTGCTATTTCAGACATGAACTGCTTGGGAAACGGTTTTGGTAACATAGCTCTAGTACAGGTACTGATACACAACAGCGATCTGTACTGCACTGGTCTACAAAGCCCACCTGTGGGTTTAGATTGTATAACCTATGTAGGGGTAGTCTACATGCCAGCTAGATTTTTAAATAAGCTCAAACTTGGTGCTTGTCTGAGAAGTACAGGTAGCATATTCCAAAGTCATGCTGCTCTGAAAGAAGAGCTCTTCATTTTTCTCATAGTGTTGAAGCCGGGGACAAAAGCAGATATTTGCTGCTCTTTGCACCAACTGATTATGACCCAGATGACACTCCTATACAAGAAACAAGGTCATCATTAGAGAAGCTAGACCCAATCAGTTTAGGTTTGGGAAGGATTGGTCCTGTCTCTTCAATCTACTGAACATGTTTGGAAAGGTTACAGAAGCTGTGGGAAGTGGCCAGTCTGTGCAGGTTACAGAAGCTGTAGGAAATGGCCAGTCTGTGCACACTGATTATCTTACTGTGGCTCAACTATCTCCAATAGATTAGCACAACTCTACTAAAACTCAAAATCCTACTGTCTGTCTCAAGGTGATCTATTTTTGACCTCCTATTTATTTGCAGAACCAGTGGCTGTACAAAAAGACTAAGATTTTACCAAAAAAGACTTCCTGGAGCGATAGGTTCCTAACTTTACATATTCCCATCTTATCAAATAATTTACAACTATGGATCAACTATAGTACAGCTTTGAATACCTTTAAGGCTAGTCTTGATAGATCAGTAGACATAGATTTACCCCAAAGTTTATGATGTGCTGCCCTGCTCCATTCGGGAAGTGAACATTTATGAGTTCTTGAAAAAGGAGGCAGAATGTTTAAGCGTGTCTACTTAAAGGCACACATGGGTAAACATCTTATGGCTTGTTTGATGTATTTTGCAGGAGTGTTGTCACCTTTACAAGTATGTAACCAAATGAGTAAAGCTTCAAGTCTATTAACCTTTCCTTGTAACAGTGTGTCCAAATTTCTTTAATTTGACTAGATAAGTTTTTTCTGGATTCTCTCCAATTTCCAGATTTATGATTTGTAGAAGCAAACTTCCCCACAGTATATGATGATGGACCTTATTAATGACTTAAATGATGGAAACATGCTTCTTTTTACCTCCTGACTCTGGTTCTAAGTATGTCTTTGCCACAGTTTCTTCTAATTACTTCTAAAATACTACAACTGAATTTGAATTAGCCTTGTATTATTATGCACTAGTGCCTAGCTAATCCACAAATGGCAAAATGTGTTGATTGATTCCATAGGGATAACTTGGGGCTGCAATATCACAATGGAAAACATTACATTCATTGGTATTAAACTTAACATAATTTTTTTGGTGATTGTTCATTTAGGTAATTCTGTAGTCTTTCTAACTGAGATGCATTAGTCACTAAGCTGCCTTTCTTTGAATCCTTAGCAAATTTGTTAACCTAAATACCTTTTCTCATAGTAAATCTGATCATAAATATGTTAAATAAGAAGGGGGCAAGTACTGATTCATCAGATTCACTGCTGTTAGTAGATGTGCTTTTGAATAAACACCAGTTATCCTTATCAGATCCTATGACAGACAGGGGTGAATATCTGAATCTAACCAAGTTAATCCATGTTCAGCTAGCAGTTTCTATGCTGGAGGAAGCCAGTGTGAGGATGGGAGAGAAGCTGTTGTCTGCTCTCACATCCTGGGGGGGAGGGGAGACACATCTCTGATCTGCCTCTTCAGTGCCACCTAGTGGGAGCCCTGGGCATTGCATCCATTGAGCTCAGGCCTATTGAGGACATGCTGCTAAACAGTACATTGCATATTGCAGTGCTGGATGGCATTCACAGAGATGGGTCTGTTCCCTACAGGTCAGCAACAACTGTGGAGCTAAAAGGAGCTGTTGAGTTGAGGGTTATGAACTTTGGAGGAGAGGGATTAGGTTCTCCTGTCTGCTGACTGATATGCTATATACCATGTGACTGTCACCTCATTAACTGGAGCTGTTCAGTAAACACAATTTGAGGAATGAATGGGCATTGGATCTCACCTAGGGGGGGTGTTTACTTCCACCATTACTCTGTCCCAGGGTAAGTGGTACGGTCTTTGGCTCCATTGGATCCAGGATAGAAGAGAGCTAAGTAAGATCACCCCCAGGAATTGTTCAGCTCCTTTAAGGCATACAAATGAGCTGATGGACATTGGTAACAGGGCCATTGGATAAGTCTAGCTGGGGAAAAAACACCATTTATCATCACCCTGTATATTTTGCCATGTAGCCAGTGACATTAAGAAATTTTATTATATTCAGTGTTTCCATTATTATAGCTATGAAAGTTAAAGGCCTTAAACCCTTCAACATTATATGAAACAAAGTCCAGTGCTTTTCCTAGGAACAAACATTTGATGCCTACAGATTATCCTGTAGCTTAAGCATCACCCAATTAGATTTAAAACTGTAACAACTTATTTACATAACACTTTATCAGTGAGATGGCAGCCATAACAGAAGGCTTCCATACCCCTCCTCCTCCACCGTACCTTACACATATGGTGTGGGTGTTTGCCAAGGGGGCACCTGGTGTGGATGTTCACACACAAACTTATTTACATAAAACTTTATCAGTGTGATGGCAGCCCATAACAGTAGGACTGCCATACCCTTCCTCCTCTACCCTGCCTTACACATATGGTGTGGGTGTCTGGCACAGGAACACCTGTTGTGGATGTTCACATTTAAATTTATTTACATAAAACTTTATCAGTGGGATAGCAGGCTATAACAGTAGAAGTGTCATACCCCTCCACCTCCTCCACCCTACCTTACACATATGATGTGGGTTTCTGCCACAGAGACACCTATTGTGAATGTTCATATACAAACTTATTTACATAAATCTTTATTAGTGGGATGGCTGCCCATAATACTACAACTGCCATACCCCTTCTACTCCACCCTGCCTTATAAATATGGTGTGGGAGTCTGGAACAGGGACACCTGTTGTGAATGTTTGCACACACAATCCATGTCAGTGTAGTCCATAGAGCTGTGTCACATATACACAGCTGTCAGCCCTAATCCCTCCTTCCAGTGAAGCACCTTGTCATCCACACATCCCTGTAGACCTCTGTATATTAACTACAACTGTTGTAAACATGCACAGAGTCACTTCTAACTATGCTCATGTTCATTACTGCAGGGGCATGCCACTATCCATGCCATATATGTGGCCTCCATTCTTGACAAAGACCTGTCCAACTCTGTTTTGCTTCCATGTGTCATGATTAGGTCAAAGTACCCATACATAGCTATCATACAGCTATGGCCTCCTTTCTTCCTATGATGAATGTATGTCCTCTTCAGGGTACAGAAGGTAGAGGTTAGCCAAATCCATGCCTGTTTAGAATGATACCCTGTTATATACAGTCAACACTCATGGGCAATGCTTGTTAGAGGGAGGGAGTGCCAGCCAGCTACTTAGGGACCATATGTGAGACATAGTGGTTTATGACATCAGAGCTGAATGTGGGAGAAATTAAACAGCTCAGCAATGCCAGAAGCCTAAGAATGACATGATATGGTGGGTCAAAGAGAATGCATAGTGACTGAAAAGTCTGCAGTTGGAGGAGGGCTACTTCCCATGGCAGCCTCATGATGAGTTATTCCTAACATCCCTGTATGGAGAAAGTGTGGGCATGAGCATGCTATCACATGGGGTGGAACAAGCTCTGGGAATATGTAATCCTTGCATATTTTATGGAAAGACAAGCCAGGTTAGTAGCCATAACACTTATGCTATACAACAGTTCTGTGCATACAGACATTAGGGAGCACAACCTGATCATTGCATTTGTTCTGCTTAGGCTACTCAAGTGTACAGAGTTAATGGACTATCTGCACAGGTATGTATATGTTGTTTCCTGCATTTGTTCACCAGCCTTTTGATGTAGACCACGCATCCTGCCTAGGTGGTCATCATCAATCTGTCATCTTTTGCATTGTGAATTAACAGGATGGACTACTTCTACTATAATGAAGGTGTAGAAACAGGGCCAGGACAACATGATGTGGTCAGCACCTCCACAGGATACAATGATGAAGCTGAAAGACATTAAATCAGAACCACAGGCTATATTGACCCTAACTGCTTCCTTCCTTCCTTTCTGGGTGGTCTTATACCCATGGCATTGGGTGGTAGTACGGCCTTACCCACACTTGCTCTACATGATGCCCAGTAAGAGGGTCTGTCATCCCTGTAAAAGGCTCTCCTCTGTAACCAAGATTCCTGTCACCACTTCCTCAAGTATAGTAGCTGACCAGCAGAGTGCCTCAGATATGTGCATGCCCACCACCCAGCAGCCTGACAGAGGTTCTTAGAGCTTACTAGTATCACAGCCTCCCACAGATATGCATTCATCTCTTGGCATCAATGAACAGAGGTACAGGAGTATAATCTGGTACACCCTGCAGTTAAATATGCTAAACTGGAGATAGCTGGTATTGTATGTGACCCCTGTGAGACTGTGACTAAGCAATGTCAATGTCTCCACAAGGCAGTGGAGTCCAGAGATGATGCTGTGATAAGTTTCATTAAGATTCTGGTTGTGTATAGAACTATGTGCTCTTGTATCCCTAGGTACATATGCAAATGATGATAACTCTGATCTGCATCATCCCTCCTGTGTGGCATGAGTGAAGGCTGCTGATGCACAGGGTAACTAAGCCTTCTCCCAGCATAGCCTTTAAATAACACTGCATGCATCATTTTGTTATGTGTGACACCACAGTTCCATATGTACTTGTCAGGGTCCATAGAGTTGGAGTATATGTTGCTGCTTTGTCTGCATTACCTTATACTGTGCCTGACATTGACTAGGGAGGTGGTACAACAGCTGTTTGATTTATTTCAGTGTTGCTGTTTTCATTGTTGGTGAATGTCGCACTGGAAGATGCAACAGTGCTTGCAATTGCAGGTGTAGTGGCTCCAAGGTCTGATTACTAGGCTGCCTACTTCCAAAAAATCACGTTGTGTATTATGTGTATCATATAAAATGCTCAGAAGCTCCTGCAGGCTATGTTAGAAACATACTGCAGTGCTCCCCAGATGTAGCAAGGGAGTACAAACAAGCTTAAAGCATGCTGTACACTTACTCCCCTATGTAACTGGTATGTACATGGACAATCTTGTACTGCTGTTTGGCCATACTTTGCATGTTCTATATGGGTGTCATTATCCAGGTTCTGAGGAATAGCTGACATAACTTACAACACAGAAAAACTATTTGGGGAGGATGTGAGGTGTGTATACATACTGACTGTGGCTGTACCTCACATATTCTTTGCTCAACAATTATAGGCAAAGCCAAAAATGATTGGGCAGATACCCCAAATCATGGATAATTTAGAAATATTAATCTAATTAACTTAAAATATTAGTAGAACAGCTGGCTTTCCAACAAATTGCATGTTATGATGAATAAGAAGTATGAAACTTTAATGACTGGCATAATTGAAGACTGTAGTCCTCAGTGATCCACCAGAACATTAAAAATATATTATGAGGGGCAGGTCAAGATTATAAGGCAACTACAAAATCAGGGACAGTTGAGAGGTGTGTAGTTGTAGAAAGACTTGCATACCAGTGTGCTTGTACTTTCATACTTGGTGACCCTGTGGAATATCCCTCTGTAGTAAGTAGTGATACAGATAAATTGTATGCCATAAGTAAAAGTCGTGTGCACTATCAGTGTACTTCATAGATGCATCGGTTGTGAGACCTTCTGCATTGCATTACACACTACTTGGCAGGTGATGGGATGGTAGCCAGTTTTGTTGATGTAAACTGTGCATACTAGGTGAGGCCTTTATTGTCGCATGTACCACACTGGGAAAACAGATGTGCTCATCCACATATGCCACCAATGTACTGAGGAACATCTTGAGTATTCTGCAAGCTGATGCCTGTGGGACAAGCAGTGTGCCACCTGTTTGTCTCTCGAAGGCCCCTGTATCAAGAATGGTAAGAAAAAACACACCTTAGTATCTGATCATATGAGAAGACTACATATTCCTCCGGTGCAGACTGTAGTCCGTAGAGGTCAGCCAGTACATGTATAAATGTCTCATAGTACCTGACAGCAGTATTGGAGTTGTTGGTCTATGATCTGATGAGATGCTACCACCTGGCTATTCCATTTTAAATCATGCTGCCTGCCACCAAATTATACTCCTCAATGGCCATTATTGGCACTTATATGTATCATATACTCCTATGTTAAAGCCATTATTGCCCTCAGGATTTTTGCCAGATGCAGTTCTGAATGTCTCAGCATGCTTTTTTGTCTTTATACTCACACACAACTGATTGTGCTGCTGTGGCTAAAGATTATGAATCATGACCGATATTCACCAGTACTTATTTACATCTCATTATACACTCATTAGACTGTACTTTTTCATTTACATGTCATATTTTCATTTGCATACTATTCTTTCCTTACTTTTCCATGTGTTGTCCTGTACAGGAACTGTGTTGCTTTGGTTTTCATTTATGCTAAAAATGAGCTATTGTTCTTGTTATTTTCTGCACATGGTCAATCCCCAGCTCTAGACAACTGACTAAGGGATAACTAATAATATATGGATACCATATAAACTTTACTGTAAATTGCACAGAAGCAGAGTTTTGAACTTTGAGCATTGGAACCAAGCCAGATCTATATGGGAGTTGTGACTTCAGACTGCCTCAGATATTCTAACAAATGTGAATGCAGTGAAATTGGACCATAATGATGGCACCTGCAAATGGTACATTTATATTGCTTTTTAACAATGTGATCAGGACATTCTAGTAAAAAAATGAAAACATTTTCACTTTTTCTTTATTATTTATACAAGTATTAATAAAACCATTTCACTGAAAAAGTGTGGCATTCATTTCATCCTACTGGATATTTTTATAAAAAGGTGCAATTAAGGATTCAAACAATAAAAATGTGTAATTGTAAATATACCCTGAATATTTTTATAACCAGTATTATTAGCATCTTGAATTTTACCTCTATCTATGATGTTTTTGCCTCATGAATAAAATGTTTATATGGTCCTTTTAGGTTAACATCACTTTCAAAATATTAGGTGGGCATTGTTTTCTAAAGTCTGAAATCTACAGCCTCTGTTTCTATTAATCTAAAAATGAACTGAGGAGGGACAAAATCACTGTTAGCATACGGGCACAAGATCAAGTTTTTCTTTGATGTTTTTCATGAAAGGGATACAAACATTAATCAATAAGCAAAAACCCTCATCGTGCATTCAAGCAGGCAATGGCACATTATAATTTTGGTACTTTCCTGATTCATTGGGCTCTGAACTGATGGATAAGCTTGTAATATTAGTGTAAAAAATATGTTTTTCTATATTTTTTATTTACCTTGATTTGATAATATCTCTCTCAAAGGATGAAAGTACATGGATAAGTGGGTGAAAATTAAAACGATCTGGATGTCAGCTGCTGAATTTTAAACATGAAGAGTTCCATTACAATATGATGTGTAACAATACCTTACCACACACCCTAAACATGAAGAGTTCCATTACAATATGATGTGTAATGATACCTTACCACACACCCTAAACATGAAGAGTTCCATTACAATATGATGTGTAATGATACCTTACCACACATCCTAAACATGAAGAGTTCCATTACAATATGATGTGTAACAATACCTTACCACACACCCTAAACATGAAGAGTTCTATTACAATATGATGTGTAACAATACCTTACCACACACCCTAAACATGAAGAGTTCCATTACACTATGATGTGTAATGATACCTTACCACACACCCTAAACATGAAGAGTTCCATTACAATATGATGTGTAATGATACCTTACCACACACCCTAAACATGAAGAGTTCCATTACAATATGATGTGTAATGATACCTTACCACACACCCTAAACATGAAGAGTTCCATTACAATATGATGTGTAACAATACCTTACCACACACCCTAAACATGAAGAGTTCCATTACAATATGATGTGTAACAATACCTTACCACACACCCTAAACATGAAGAGTTCCATTACAATATGATGTGTAACAATACCTTACCACACACCCTAAACATGAAGAGTTCCATTACAATATGATGTGTAACAATACCTTACCACACACCCTAAACATGAAGAGTTCCATTACACTATGATGTGTAACAATACCTTACCACACACCCTAAACATGAAGAGTTCCATTACAATATGATGTGTAATGATACCTTACCACACACCCTAAACATGAAGAGTTCCATTACAATATGATGTGTAACAATACCTTACCACACACCCTAAACATGAAGAGTTCCATTACACTATGATGTGTAATGATACCTTACCACACACCCTAAACATGAAGAGTTCCATTACACTATGATGTGTAATGATACCTTACCACACACCCTAAACATGAAGAGTTCCATTACAATATGATGTGTAATGACACCTCCTTGCACACTTAGGTGAAACACATTGAGGCAGAGATGATATGTAATACTGGCACCAAACTCAAACACACAGAATACCTCTGCATAAATAAAATTATCACTGTAACCTATAGGATACAAACTTAGTATTACTAGTTTGTTTCTACTCGCAAGTAAGTAGTCCTGCATAATGACTGGTTAATTCTCAGCTGATAGCCTTGTTAGGATTTGTTTTTACAATACTACAATACAAGGAAATTCACATTATATTATTCCCATGTTCTAATCATGTTACTGTTTTCCTCCATTCACTGATATGTCCATAATTACTATCAGACACTGAATGAAAAGAAACCTAGGCTCTCAATGGATGGAATGTTCCATAAAATGACATACAATCAGCTGCTTCAAACATAAAGGAGTAAAGCTTAAAGCCTCAGTGTCCCACATCCATGGAGAAACTAACTTTATATAAGAAAATGTTCTGTCACTTTACACAGAAAAAAATAGTTATCCAAAAATTCCTCCACCTCCTTGTACAAGCATCATATTGGCTTTCCCTGACACCTCCAATCCCAAGGTAATTTCCGTTTGTACACTGCTTCTTGAACTAATTTTGTTATAACTAGATCATCTGAATTCTTTTTTAAGATTAAGACAAAAGCACTAATCATATTTGGTTTGTTCAACCAAATCTTATGGAAAATTACAAATTTCAGTTTCTTGGATTTCGTATCCATTTTTTTCCAATAAGATAGCTGTTATATCAGATTAATTCTTTTGAGTTCTATAAATTGCTGCCTATCTACTCATTCTTGTTTCAGTGCATGACCACACTGTATACTACACAAGTTGACTATGAATATCTGCGTCTATATTATAAGTTCAACCACTTAGCTTGTTGAATGCCGAAACATTGACAGCTAAACACAAAAGCTTAAAATCGTGAATGGACACTTATGCAAATTTTTTCAGTGGGATAGAATTCGCTTGGCCATTATCAGGAATTTGCCTTTTTCCCCATGTAGAGCGATCTTGGAGTTGGTATATTTATTTGGGGAGTGGGGGTGAATCCCCCCACTTTGTTAGAGTTTGGAAGTTTATTTCAATTTCTGATGGCCAAGCAATTTTTTCCCGATGAAAACATTTATGTAAGTAGCCATTTGCGATTTTAAGCTTTCACCATTCAGCTGTCGACATTTTGGCATGTGACAAGCTAAACAGTATAGTTTTGAATATAGACCTGAACATCCTTGTTTAGTCATAGAGGCATACACCCATGACCTTGGCCCAGGCAACCCAAATTTGATTAGTAGTGTGAACACTTGACAATGAGGCAAGGAGAGGTCTTTCTACCGTGTGTGGGTGGGAACATGCTAGGTAGCCCTCTGGTAAGCCCCAGTGAAGTCTGAAGCTCAAGAAAAGTAGCCAGGCTGGGTGGAATAAAGGATGGAGAATCACAACTGTACTGGAGGGTACCAGAGCAGGGACAGACACTCATAGTTATTCTGAAGTGAACATTAGGACTTAGCAAAAAGCCAGGCTTCAAGCATGGATGACTGTGCAGGTGCAGCTCCAAACTCAGGACATCACTATCCCATTCCTCATCACATTCCAATGACAGGCCTATGCAGAGGACAATACTGGAGTAATGCTGTTTCCCCTTCCTTTTTACTTCACTCTAATGTCCCAAACCTGACAGTTGGAAAAATGGAAAAATGGGGGTGGCACCCATACCCAAAAAGAAATCAAGCTGAGTTTGAATACAGGCCCATAGGAACAAATTAATCTATTGATCATCGGGCAAGATTTGGAAATATATGACTGGGTGTCATGTCAATCAACCAAATGCATTTTAATTTAACAACATTCAGAGGGAAAAACATAGCCCAAAACTACTTTTGTTAAACACAAAACAAAAAAAACAAATGAAGTTGTGTTGGTGCTCAACAGACCAAAACCACAGAAAAAATGCACCAAAAGGATATGTTTAATCCTATTAGAAAAGGGACTGTGTTGAATAATGAATGCCTTACTATAGTTGTTCGCCTGCATGCCAGAGATAGTATCAGTTCCAAGTTCTCATATTCTATATGAAAATATATATTCTATATGAAAATTGGGGAATATTTAAAACGGATAGTGAAATATATAGGAAGGTGGGTGAAAAACCCATATTTTCCACAAAAGTGGGTAAAAATATCAAAGTAAACTTAGAAAATCACTTAGGGCAGGGTCACATTGAGGAAAGTTATAAGCCATGTGGCCGATGTTCTCAGTGTGGATACATAATACAGGTTCCTTCCTTAACATTGAATAACAGTTTAAATAATGCTCTGCACTGTAGAAAAGGCAATTGCTTTACGGACAGGATAGTGTATATTGCACTTTGTAACACCTGCCCAGGGTTTTACATTGGAAAAACCGAGAGGGCTTTAAAATGCAGAATTTAGGAAAATTTTTATGAAATAAAAAACAAAAAGGAGACTAATGCTCTTTGCAGACACAGCGTAAACTGTGGGGGATACTCAGGTTTTAAATTTGGAATAATTGATATGGTCAACATTGATGTGAGGGGGGGCGGTGACTGCAAGAACCTCTTGAGCAAGAGAGAACTCATGTGGCAGCTTAGGTTAGCTGCTAATTTCCCTCCAGGTCTCAATGACCATTTATGCATTTACTCAGTACTCAAGGAAAAGCTAATAAAATAACATAATATATTTGAATTTATAAATAATCATGTATTTTACATGGAAAATGTTTTAATATTTTACTTATGTGTATAAAGAGGGTGAAACAGTAAGGAAAGTGTTTATTTGATACAGACAAAGTTTTTTGGGGTTTAATATTATGCAAGAAAAAATTTAAATCGGTGCACTGACTTTACTAAGTGTTTGTTTATTATGGATGAATGGGTTCATGTTTCTTTAAAAGGTGGATGTGAGCTGAGCATTCCTTAGGAATACTGATTGACTGCTTGTTAAGAAAGAGTATTTAAATGTTTTAGGGGTGAGGTTTGATTTGTTCTGATGAAGTCAATTCATTGATGAAAGTGCTCAACATGAAACACTGTGTACTTGGACTTTATACTGGTCTTTTATTTGCTTTTATTCATTAAAAGGAGTTTTCCATGGTCCTTTTGGTGCATTTCTTCTGTGGTTTTAATCACAAAACAAAGCTTATGTTACAAAGAGGCAAGCCCTTCTGTACTCCCTAAATGGGGGTGATAGTCCCACACCCCAAACTTATATATTCCAAGTTCGAGGCCACATACCAGTGGCTAAAAGTGCATCCTCAAGGATAACTGAAAGTTGCCTTTGGCCATTGTTCTTCAACCAAATGACACTGGAACTTAATGCATTTGGCAGCTTGACAATTTTCCATTTACATGTACTATGATACTGCAGTGTGATCACACAGCTGAGCTGAAGCAGATAACAGAACAAAGAATAATAAATGAAGTACAATAACATTATAAAGCAGTTATAGAGAAGTCATACTTTTCTTTGAATAACAAGGTGATTAATACTCCAGTCTGAAATTCCAAGAATTTTGTTTTAAATTATGTTTAGTATTTTGATTTCTGGAATGCTACTGATTTTCTGTTTAAAATTGTCTTATGCATTATAAGTGCATGTTTCTACTGCAACACAAAGTATCATTTTTAAAAGCAAATCTAAAAGAAATAAATTAGTGTAGTCTGTCAGGCATTCTGAAAAAATAACATTTGAATTTCATCAATTCTATATTTCTTAACCAAAAACTGAAGAAAATGAAGCATTGTCTTCAAATTAGAGTTCATCATAGGAAAGACCATTGCAAGTATACAACCAGAAATTTGTTTTCTTTACTATTTAAAATAAAATGTATACACATCTTCAGACGTTGCCCCTACCTACTTTCAAAATGTATACTTTTTTTAACTTGTACCCCAACCATCATCAAATGCTGTTTTCGGATTAATGTTTCTGTTTCTAAACATACTGCAGAAAGTATTTGGTAGAGACAGTAGTTCAGATAGTTGATTGATGTTCTGGATATCTATACCCTTAATAAGTGATACATAAATATGCAGTAACTGCTCAGTTCTATGCAAAAGAACCATGCAGGATATAGTCTTACTAAACCTAAACTGGTTATGCACTATAATCAAAACAAATGAAAAGGGGGGGGGGCAAGATGGTCTACTGAAAGCAGCATGTTTTCAGAGCTTTCTGAAACTATTACAAAATACAGGAAAATTATTGTTTCTTAACAAAACTTATCAAATTTTACTGATAATAATCTAATACTCAGAACCTGTGACTTTGGTGAAATTTTATAGATATTTTCCTGTCAAATTATACTGCAGATTTTTATACCTTGAGAACATGAGCAGCACTAAACACTTACACTCTGAAATTCTCTGAAGAATAAACTCCAGCTGGTGTCTACCACTTTACAGGAACTGTCTCTAAAAATGGATAGCTTCAAAGAAAACCTAGAAAATCTTAAATAAAGCTGCCAGAAGCAAACAGATACCGTTAAAAAAATGGTCCAACAACATCAGTTAAAAGTAACTGACATAGAGACATCCTTAACTGATATAGATGGGAGATTAATAGAATATGAAGCTCAAACTGAATTCCTTCTCAAGCAAAATACCTGTCTATTCAACAAAGCAGATGATTTGGAAAACAGGAAAGAAAGACGGATATTAGAATTTTTGGATTACCCGAAAAAAGTGAAGGTGAGGACACTATCTCTTTTTTAAATACTTGGATACCAGAAATTATAAACTTACAGGAAGGTTTCTCATATGGAATTCAAAGAGCACAAAGAGCAATAGGGAAGCCAATAACAACATCTCCTTCATTACATCCCACATCAATTGTAATAAAATTCATGTCTTATTTAGACAAAGAACTAGTGCTCAGAACTGCCTGGAGAAAAAGTCTTTTGTAGTACAAGCAGAGCCAGGTTAGATTTGACAATGACTATTCCACCAGAGTACTTGATTTGAGGAAGAAATGCTGGCCATTTATAAAACTACCCAAGCAGAATAACATCAAAGCACAGCTAACCTATCCAGCAAAAATTAAAATCGCTTTGGCTAATGAAGTGAGAACTTTTAACAACATAGAAGAAGCTTCCCTTTTCATGGACTGCTCTAGTCTTTCCTTAAAAAGATCCCCAGAAAAGAATACTTGGTTGGATGTTAAAAAGAAGAAACAAAAGGCAGTCTCCACAGCAGCTAATAACATCAATGCTGTCAAAGTATCAACTTCTAAATGATTTATGTATTCATTATTATGTCATAATCTATTGCATTTAATTCTACTTGATCTGATCATCATTAACAAATATCAAGGTCAAACCTATTATTAGCAACACAACAGACAGATGCATTCATCCTACTACTACTGGAAACAGGTATTTAACATTTACATTTTCTAAATACCTCGTCAATATTTAGTATGAATCACTAAATGTTTGTTTGTCTTTTTGGCTTTTCCCAGTTAGGGATCACCACAGCAGAACTCCGGTCCACTAATGATTGGCAGTAGACTTTTATGGTGCAGAGTTGCCAGCCCGATGCTCAACCTTCAGCAAAGACACGCCCATTCATGCACGTCTTTTAGAGGCCACTCGACCATGGGGAGGACATGCAGACTCCACACAGAAGGCACTCCAGCCGAGAATCGAACAGGAGAACCTCTTGCTGTGAGGCAATAATGCTACCGATTTACTACCGCGGTATATTTTAGTATTAATCACTAAATGCTGAAAAAAATTCTCAGTAATGTTCATATCCATGTTATCTGACATAAATAACAATAACTCTGCAAGATTTATAACCAAAAAATAAAGTTTTATTTAAACAGTTTAAAATGAGTATGTGTGTGTGTGTGTGTGTGTGTGTGTGTGTGTGTGTGTGTGTGTGTGTGTGTGTGTTTTATGTTAGTAAAGGTTCCTTTATATTTAGTCAAGTACTACCATAAGAACCAACATCTATCACAATGATTAGCATAATGCTTGTTTTCTTTGCCTTTAACTTTACACTTTTATAAAATATATAGTTTATTGTTTGATCCTTTTAGAGAATTTAAAATATGGTAATCATACACACAGAAATCTATTATATGTAATCAGAATGCTGGAAAGGGAAAAGGAAAATATTCCTAGACACCAAACTACTAACCTGCAATTTAAACATTAATTTACTGTTCTGCAGCTTAAAATATGTTTCCCAAGAAAATAGACATTATACTGTTTTCATGCTTTAAGAACTGGTAACTGTAAATAAAGGGCTTTTTACTTTATTTAGCTTCATTTACTTCATTTTCATCCTTTTTTCTTTCCTTTTCACTCAAAATATTCCATTTCTATCAAAGAGGTGAAGCTTTTTACATACCTCATGAGTGCCCATGAGCTCCTGTTATTTTGCTTACTCACTGCTGTTCAGGCTGAGATCTCTTTCATTGTTTTGAAAGGAAGTAAGGGGAACTTTTTAGCAGATGTACTTCCCAAGTATGCAGTGAATATTTTGGTCCCCCTATGAAGTAAATAGCATATAGATGCATGGGAAATACGAATGTAAGTAAATGTAATCACTATAAACCATTTATAGCCAGAGTGTGTAAATGAAAATTAATTTAATGCATTACAAGCAGCACAAACTCGAGATTTTATTAAAGTGAACAGAGAGCAATTACTCTATAATTATCTGCAATTAAAGAAACAGTACATTAAAATATGACTTTTTTATTTAATGGATTAATTTATGCATTTTACTGAATTATAATAACTATATCGTGGAATGTTTATAGTTTATAGTGATGCATATAGGAATTCCTGTACTTAATTAAAATGAACAGTAACATGTACAGCATAGAAAATGTTTTGGAGCAACTAGGTGTATGTAGTTGTAAGTTGTAAGTTAGACTGGATTATTAAACTGTCAGTCTGCCACCTATTTCAGTATATCTGATGTGGAAGACAAGGGTAATCATTGTATTCTTTGGTCAAAGCTTGTAAAATGCATGTTTCCAGAAGGTTGCACCTTGTTCTAATTTTATTTTAGTAACTGATTTTGGTTATTTTTACTTATTTATTTTGCAGTAAGTCATACCATAGCCCACATCAAGTTAATATAAGCAATGGAATACATATATTAGCATTTTGTTTTTCAAATTTTCTATTCTTGAACATTTTGTTAAGTGACTTATTAACATGGGGGTTGGGATGGTGGCCTAATGGTTAAGGTGCTCGCCTTACAAACACAAGGTGCAGGGTTTGATTCTCACAAGGGATAATTGGCTAGGCTTAAAATGGCTCGTAAGGGCAGTTAGCTTAGTACGAACCTATGAACCTATGAAGTGTTCACAGTAAGGAAGACTAGTGGTTGCTTCTGGTTTACTTGGTTGTTTTAAGTTTATATGATCATAACTAACAGGATAGCTGGGTAAAGCTGTCTGTTGATAACTTAACAGATTTCTTTAAGTGAGTAGATATTTATTTTATGCATTCTTTGAGCAATGTATAAAACTCATTTAGTCATAAAATGAGATGATAGTAACATATACTGTAAATAACCTCAGTTACTACCTTTTTCTTTTGAGTTTATTCAGGACAGTTGCCATATACTTCATGGCATTATTGTAAAAGACAGGCTCGTCCTATACCTAATTACTGAATTTCTAATTTGCCTTGCTCACCATGGATGCTTCACATAGATATATGCAAAAAAAAAAACTAAATTGTAGTATAGTATTTATTTTTTTTTGCTTTGACTTATAATAAAATGACTACCTAATTGTTTCAGCCTGTTAATTAGAAATTTAAGTAAAACTGACAACAGAAATTGATTAGGTAGTAAGCTACTGGCAAAATAGTGATACCGTCCTTTGGAAATATAAGCTTTATGTATGTAAGAAAACTGAGTAGAACTACTTATCAAATAAGAAAAATCAGAAACGTTTTGATATTTAGAAGCACATACTTATGAAAGGGCCAATGTCTAGGTTTCCTTGCTACACTGAAAAATAATAACAGTCAATACTGTTAGGTAATATTCAAAAATGCTTAATATAAGTTAACGCTGAAAGTTCTGAGTTTATGGGAATTATTAATTCTGTTGTACTTGTGTCAGGGAATATTAAACCCAAGTTGTTTTATGGTAATATATTTTTATAACCAATTATGTTTATTATTATTATTATTATTTGTATTATGTGTTCTCATTCACTATTGAATACCTTAGACAAAACAATAGTCTGTAAATTAGATGTACATCTGTTCTTTCTAGACTAACACATAAAAGGAAAAAGCTTAGATCTATCTCTTATAATGATCTGTAAATACAAGTTATACTTTTGTCAAAATACTAGTTGTAAGATAAAACTAGTGACATATTCCAATCATAAGTTATGGAAAGACTCACTTTAGATACAGTAAATATTTGATTGGAAGAAATATCTGACAAATAGAATGTCAATTCCTTATAAAGTATATATAAATATTTCTAATGGGATTCAGTTTGTTTTAATAACAAATTCAAGTTTAGAGTACTGAACTTTGTAACTTAAGTATATTTGAGAATTGATTGTTGAAATTATATTTGTGCTGTCTCATCTTACAGAAAATGTGTTAAAAACTCTCTGTTAATTCTTATTTAGAGCTCAATAGAGAGTGTGTTTATTTTCTTTGAGGAAAGAAAGTTAGTCCAATGGATCAATGCTTATCTATTAGGCTAGGAATGTTATTCATTCCATGGTTGAAATGGAAATGTATTAATCTTTGATTGACTTTGCTTTATACTACATTTTTCAAAATGTAGTTTTTTCTAGGCCTGTTTTAGCACTTGCTAAGCATTCAAAAGTAAAAGTACTTTGCTTTATACTACATTTTTCAAAATGTAGTTTTTTCTAGGGCTGTTTTAGCACTTGCTAAGCTTTCAAAAGTAAAAAAAAAAGACTGGTTTGAAAATCGCATCTGCCTATATTAATATCTGCCTCACATATGATTTGAGAGAGATATTGGGTGATGAGGAAAACATACTTATATTCAATCTACAATCTTATAGTCTGTCTACAACTTCATCCAAAATCTCACATGGATTTATCACTTTTATCTTCAAACATTAATGGATTGAACAACCCAAGAAAGAGATCAAACTTAATAAGATATTTAAAATTGAATAAAGCTCAAAAGGTCTTTCTCCAAGAGACACATTTTAACACTAAATATAGTAATATATGGAACCCAAATGATTATTTAATTTTAGCCCATTCCTCCTATAAAACTAAGACAAGAGGAGTTATGGTATTTTGGAAAAAATATTGTTAACTCACAAATCATTCATAAATATGAAGATAAATAAGGCATTATATCATTTGTTATATTAAAATTTAATAATATAATCTGAACCTTAGTAACTCTATATTGGTTTGCGGGCATGGGTATGGGAACTGCTAAAAAGCATTAATTATCAATAATTATAAAGCAAATTTAATATTGGGGGGTGGGGATTTGAAGTGCATTTTGGACAGATCAGAAACCACTAATAAAGGGCCTTTGTGTCTAACCTCTACTGCAAAGCTGTTCAAGAAGTGGTCTAAAATCACTTAATTTATTTGACACCTTGAATATAAAACAAAGCAATTCATTACATTTCTTTCATCAGGATTATAAATTTGGTACTCAGACTAGAACAGACAAAATATATGTTTCACAAGATTTAAACACAAAAAATGTCATATTTCTCTATACTCCCTTGCCACATTTCAGATCATAATTCACTTTTTCTGAAGCTTCAAACTGATTATAAAGGATTAATTGTTTCTAGAAGAATCACAGCCTACATCACAAAATTTAAAGAATGTAAACCTTGATTAGCTTCTGAACTCCATTTTTTTTTCTAGAAACTAATTATACACCAGAGACTAATATCACAATGATCTTGGACTCCTTAAAGTCATATATATATATATATATATATATATATATATATATATATATATATATATATATATATATATATATATATATATATATATATATATATGGTAAAACTGTGATGTGGTTCAAAAATAAGCTTAAAAAATGGGAATCAGAACTAGAAATTATAAAATCTCAACTGTTATTAATGAACTCCAACAGAATAGCAAGCATGTCTATTGATAACATATCAAGAAGTCATAGCAAATATTAAAGAAAGTAAGTCTAATAAAGCACAAGGAATTGATGGTATCATCAATGAAATGTATAAGCTCCCCCCTTCTATTATCTCCTTTATTCACAAAACACTAATTGAAGTACAGACACAGGGTATCATGCCATCTTCCTAGAAATATTCTTTAATTACTCAGATTATAAAAGAAAATAAAGATCAGAAGCACTGTAGCTATTATAGACCAATATCCCTGTTAAATAATGATTATAAACTATTTATGTCCATACCAGTCAATAGAATAAAAATTCCAGTATCACAGATAATAGATGAAGATCAAACAGGGTTTATAAATAATAGACACACACATGATAATATTAAAAGAGTACTAACTCTCACTGAAAGATTAGAGAACATCAAGAAGTTCTAATAATTGGTTTAGATATAGAAAAAGCATTTGACTCATTAAACTGGACTTATTTATTTAAAGTATTAACTTTATTTGATTTGCCTCTTTGCTTCATTTCACTTTTAAAGAATATATGTAAAAATGATCTAGCCTATGTAAAAATAGGCCCATTTACTTTGGAGACCATTCTTACAACTAAGGGTACCAAACAAGGCTGTCCTATGTCCCCAATTCTTTTTGTGATAGCTATTGACATTTTTGCCATGTTATTAAGGAATGATCCAAACATAAAAGCTGTAGAAATATATAGGCAGTATACCTCTAAGATAATGTTATTCACAGATGACATATTATTCACTTTATCTAATTCTAAAGCAACTCTAAATGAGTTAGATCTATTAATAATGACGTTTCATTCGACCTCTGGTTTGCACTTTAATAAACAAAAATCAAAATTCTTGTTTTTGAATAAAAAAACAGGTAAAGCAAATGAATGAGCTGTAGAAAGCACAAGTCCAAGGCTGACAATAAAAAATGTAAATTTAATGAAGTAAGCACACGCTTTCGAAGAACTCAATGGCGCTCCTTCCTCAGACAAAAAAGTTTTACATCTCTGAATAACAACCACATTTTTATACAATCAATTATGCTAATTACAAATTTGTTTTATATTGTTGGGCTTCGTTTTTGGTGAGTGAACCACTTGACAAGTTCCACCGACTTCTTCATTTGTTTGTTGATATATCAATGCCTCTATAATTAGAACCATTATAAATTGGCTAGACTCCAATTATACTGCAAACTGGAAGTGCTTACATTTAACCATATTATTAAATGAAAGTCATACTTCAGTTTCCTTTCCACTAACCAATCAATTTAATAAATTATGGCATACACTATATCTCAGTATACAATATAATATATCAAAACCTACAACATTAAATTCCATTAATTTTATGTTTAATACATTCAGGAAATTTATTAACATGAATATAGATGTTAAGCTTTGGTATTAGACATTGATCCCCTTTAATATTCCAAAAAATTACTGACAAATTGCATTGAAACACCTTAAATATCTGGGAATCTAAACACTTCATATGTTGACAATAATATGTGAATGATCATAGGATACTAGATGGACAAGATATTGTAATCCAATTTAAACTTTCATCACAGGATTGGCTACTTCTACAAAGTGTTCTGTCATATTCCAGGTCACATTCCCTTCAGTTTGTGGTGTATCTCATTGTAAGTGTTTGAGCTTTACTTTTTATATTGCAGCTAAGGTCTCTACAAACTCGATTGTTCTATTGTTTTGTTACTGACAGCATTGCTACTGTTGCAGAACTGGTCTCCTATTTATACAAGTTGTAGACAAATTGTTACAATGTATCATTTTCCAGTCTGACATGGTGCTTAGTGTGCTTCATGCTCCTAGCACTTACAGATGCTATAGTATCAAACTGGGTTGCTACTCCTCTTCACGTCTGTTTAGTACATACATTTTAGTTAAAATAGATGCTAAGCAGTCTGACTGAGTGTTCAGTGATTCAGTTTGAAGGAAAACATAAGTTAAATACAGAACACCATATTGTGGCTAAAAATCCTGTTTTGCTGCCAAGTCAGAGCGATCCTTAGTTGTTTTAACTTCTGTACCATGAGAAATATTATAGCAATGTAGACATGTAAATGTCTGTGTTGCGATATTTAAGTACTGTTATACACAATTGCTGTGATAGTTTACTACTGCTATATCTGTCATAGAACTGTCTCTTTAAATTCATGGGCTGCCTAAATTATCCGGTACATAACACTAAGTAAGGTTTTTTTTATGTCAAGGGCTTCATATGTGAATGCATAGCAGTTGTCTGAGCCTTTTTTACTAAACACTTCGTACCTGTGTAAATAGTAAAACTGCTGCTACTCTTAAACCCAATACCCTTCCTGCCTGGGTGATAATTTATTATTTCAGTTACTTTTTACAGCAGTCCTCTCTCATTCCCCTTTCAGAGACCTTAATGTAATAATTCTTTTTGTCTACATCTTTTCATTTAGTGACCACTGTCCCTGCGAATGGGTTCTCTCTCAGTCTCCCACTTGCTGAATCCTTAGCCATTGACCGCATCTGCAGTGAAGAAACCAGCCACAAGCACTCAAGGGCTTTAAAAAGAAAATAAGTTACTGTAGGTATCTAGATATGTTTCCCTCTTAGCCTGCTACTGTAGAAAGTACCTGGTCTAAAGCAGAAATAACTTGCTCTACCCATGGCTAGGGATAGCAGCTGCTCCCCACCCCCATCAGTTGTAAATATATTCCCCAGTTAAACTTTTTCTTTTTAGTTATCAGTAAACCAAGATAAAGCTCCAGGCGAAAAACAGGTAACCCAGTAGATACACTGGAATTGCCCACTTGTAAAATAGAGGCAAAAAGGTACTTAAACTGCCACTTTTTTGTTTCCTTCATATTAGGTATCTACCCAGAAGGGGCACAGCTGAAATCAGGTCTATAGATTGTTTTTCCCTACTAGATTCTAATAACTCCTAACAATTTGGCTGTTTAGACACTTACCCTGTAATCTTCAGCCTGGGGGGGTTCTAGCCTGCTTCGTTCACTATGATCACTTAACTCCCTTCCCTGCTCCCTATTTCCACCTGCCCCCAGTACCTCTACATTTATTCTTAGCCTTAACCCCACCCCTAATTACCACGAATTAAGCTACACCACTAGTTATCCCCTCCCCCTTCATTCACACAATCATGTTACTACCTAATATAGTAACAATCCTAACCTGCATAGTTCTAGCTCACATTACATTCTACCTAAGGTCCACAGTCACATGCCCCAACATCTTCCACTGTACTCTCTCAACACCCTCCTTCAAACATTTACACTATAACTACACAACCCCTGCCACCAAAAACATCCCCCAATACACACTCCATTACCAAACACCTAACACACTCAAAAATAAAATATCCCTAAGATACCATAAGCAATTTACTATGTATATAAAACATATCCTAAACACCCTCTATAAACTAGCTCTCACTAGAGACATCCATCCAAACCATGGTCCTCCCAAATCCAACCCAACCACAAACCCTAGTCCAAGCAACCCCCCCCCCACAACTCAACTCCTAGCCAACAAAAAAAAAACAACAGACCTACTGATAATGCCCCTAAACATTAGAATCATATGCAATAAAATCCAAGAACTACATGCCAGCATAGGTTCATAGGGTGGTACTGGGCTATCTGCCCGAAGTCATATATTAGCCCAGCCACATTGTGCAGTATTCACCTCCCCTTTAGTAGTTCCCTAGACCCTTGTACTAGCAACTAGTACCCTTGGCCCCTATCTAGTAGTGCTGTTGGTGTGATCCCCGGTGTGGACTTTGTTACCCATCCACTCATCAAGGTTCCTCTTGAAGACTAACAGTGAGGGGCTCTGTCTTATGTAGATCAGGACCCTGTTCCATAGTAAGGGAAGTCTCTGCGAAGGGAATCTGTCCCTCCAGCATGTTCTATTCATTGTTGTGTTGAGGTTTATATCCCTAGAGCATGTAGCCCGAGTAGATTTGGTTTTGCTAAGATGGAGCATGTTCAACAATTCTGGGTTGGACATGGCTCTGTACGTTAGACAGAGATCACCTCTGAGAAGGCGGTATGCAACAGAGAACAGTTTAAGCTTTTTCAATTGTGCTGCATAGGGCAACTGTTTGAGGCCAGTAATCCTCTTGGTTAGGTACCTCTGTGGTCTCTCCAGCTGCTGGAGATGTCTAGCATATATTCCCCATATATTCTCTTCCTAACTGAAACCTGGTTCAAACCTCACATCAAAGGTGAGGAAATGCATCCACCTGAATAGAACATCCTTCACATAGACAGAATGTTCAAAAAAGGAGGTGGTGTAGCATTGATATTTAAACACCACCTCAATATTCAACTCATCAACACATCTGCCCCTCACCACAACAATGAAGAAATCCTTTATGCCAATCTTAAACTAAACCCATACAAAACAATCAATATCATAAGATGCTATTTCCCACCAGGGAAAAATATTACACTCCTAGAAAATCTCTTGAGCTGGGCTACTCGATCTCTACCCCAGGAAACCATCATTCTCAGCAACTTTAACATCAACTGGCTATCCTGTAATAACAATCTCCCAACCATTCACCTAAATCTCCATGGGTTCACTCAGCTCATCCAATCCCCTACCTGAATCAACAAAAACCCTAACAATCAAACATTACTTGACTGGATCCTAGTAAACAAAGCCCCTCACTCTTACCTAGCAGGCTGCTTACCTGACAGTCTTAGTGACCACTCCCCCACTTTCCTAATTCAGCAACACACAAACAGTCTCAAGCCCGTTATCCACAGGCATATACAGAACAAGTCCAACTTCAAACCCAACTCCTTCATCTCCTCCCTGCAAAAAATGAACTGGTCATCACTAAAATACTTCAACCTAGATGAGGCTGTCCACTTCTTCAACAGTACTTTCCTCTCCATCCTAAACACCCACACTCCTGTAAGAAATGCCAAATCAGATCCAGGCATGCCCCATGGTTACAAAATACAAGCAGAACCCTAATGAAATCCACAGATAAGGCCTGGAAGTACTGGTGACTAACAAAAAAAACTCAGATGGGCAATCATTCTTTGGAGTGTGCAATAAAGCCAAAAAGCAAATACAATTAGACAAATCCCTCTACTATAAATCCACCCTAAACTCTACCAACCAAAATCCTAAGCAATTCTTGTCCACTATTAACACTATCCTCCACCCAGGGAAGGTTGATACCCCCCAGACAACCATTCCCCCTCCTCTAGCAGTATTGCTGCATCCTTCAGCAAACACTTCACTGAAACTATAACATCTCTAAACAAGCAACACTTCCCTACAACAGCCCCCCCAACTCCTAACCCTAAACCCTCCACTCCTGTTTTCTTCTTCACCTCAGTACCTACCTACAGCATAAAAAGACTATTGTCAAAACATAAACCCACCAAACTCGCAGCTGACAACCTCTCCTCTGAATACTTGAAAATTGCAGCTGATACACTTGTCTACCCAATTTCAATTCTAATCAACCATTCCATAATAGAAGGCTATATTCCCTCGATATGGAAAATATCAAACATCATTCTCCTCCACCGACCTCTCTCATTACCGTCCCATTGCTATCCTCTCCCCTCTCTCCAAGATACTTGAAAAATGTATCAACACCCAGGTCTCCAACTACCTCCTAACTAATAATCTCCTCTCCAAAACCCAACATGGTTTCAGGCCATATCATGGCACTACCTCTGCTTTTCTCTCCTTCACCAACACTATACTTCATCACAAAAATAATTTCCTCTTCTCTACTGCCATATTTCTAGATCTCTCAAAGGCCTTTGACATGGTACCTCATGAGCTACTACTCTTTACTCTCCCCAACCTCTCCTTCTCACAGTCAGCCTGCAACTGGTTCCACAGCTATCTACACGGACACCAGCAATCAGTAATCTGGGACAATAACACATTACCTCACCTCCCAGTTACTCTCGGAGTTCCCCAAGGGTCTATCCTTGGCCCTTTGCTATTCTCACTTTTCACTAACAACCTACATACTGCCACCACACAAGCATCTGTTATACAGTACACAGATGACTCTACTCTCATCTGCTTTGCCCCTACTCTACCAGAACTACAACAAATCACAGAGGAATCATTCTCTTCTGTAGAAAGCTGGCTATCCAATGCTCAGCTCCTACTCAACCCAAGTAAGACAGAACTTCTCCTGTTCCAACCTTCCAAAGCCACTCAAAACACCCCCTACTTCAACATTCTCACCAAAGACAATACCATCATCTCTCCATCAGAACACACAAAATTACTTGGTGTGGAAATAGACAACAAACTTAGATTTGACACCCACATATCTCTCACAATAAAAAAAGTTCACAAGAAACTTGGTGCATTATATTGAAGCTGCCAATTCCTAACCAAGGGTGCTAGAATCTCCATAGTCAATTCCCAGCTAATCTTCACCCTATTCTATGCATCCCCCATACTTACCAACCTTAGACAGACCTACACAAGCTGGATGTTTGTTACAACAAAATTGCTAAATGTGCCACTGGAACCTCCTACCGCAGCCATCCTTGTATCTCCCTTAAAGAACTAAACTGGCTAGAACTCTCAGAACTCCTTCACTTTAATCAACTCACCCTCACTCATAAATGTATTAACCACCCCCATAACTTCCCTTTTCTTTAAACCCTTCTCCAACTCTATCACTCCACTAGGCCCCTAAGATCAAGCAACAAAAATCAACTCACTGTTATCAAACCCAAAAACTCAGCAGGAGAAGCCATATTTTCATGTACCATACCTAAACTTTGGAACAATCTTCCACTCTCTATAACTACCCTACCTTCCAGCAGCCTTTTCAAGACTGCACTCAAATTCCACTTAAATTTGCACTGGCTTTGTCCTTGCTCTAATCCAGACTAACACCCCCACCCTTACCCCCCCCACCTAGACTCTTATCCCAACTATACTACCGCCACTACTAACCACAGTCACAATTAGCTAGTTGTCTTTACATACTTTAACATCTTGTCTGACAACTTTGTTACTAACATTATAAACAACAAGAAACTATCTTAACTTGCAACATTTACTGTATATACTGTTGATAATCAATATCTTGTTATTGTATTAAAGCCAACAACCTGTAATGTTTACTATTGCTGCATCTTTGTATCTCTATTTATCATGTACATGATGTAGAGCTTTTCTCCCTGGGCATCCGCTGAAAAAGGACCTGCGTCCGGTCGGAATTTCCCAGTAAACAAATGCAAATAAATAAATAAATACATATTTCTATGGTTTTTGCAGAATTAATAGCTCTTCTTTCAAAGGAAAACCAAAGTTTGTCATCTATTTATATGAAATTGAATATGACAATTTCAAGTTGAATAACATCACCTCAAGCCTGTATATAATATCAATAACATATAAAACAGAACCTCAAGAAAAATATTGGAATTATATTACTAAGGGGAATTCCTTATCTTTAACTACAGAAATTAAAAATAATCTCTTGCTTTCTGTTAAATTAAGCTCTTGGTCACAACATTGAAAAATTTATACCTGGAAATTTCTCCATATAACATTCCTAACATCAGATAAAATAACCAAGTTTAGTACTTCTAGTAATGTTTTATGTTGGAGATGTTCTGAAGTATTCAGGGCAGACTGGATACATATTGTTATGAGTGCACTAGCATAAAACAATTCTGGAATGATACGAATAATTTTTACAAGCTTAATTCTCAGATTTGTTTATATTATCTAAAGCTTTAGTGCTACTAAACATAAATGAAGGTTCTCATTTGAAGAGGGACAATCTTTATTTATAATAGTTGCTAGAAAGTGTATAACGAGGAAATGGAACTCCACTTCACCACCATCCATGGAAGAATTTCTATCATTAATGAAAGACACAGCACAGAAAGAGATCAAGATTAAAGAAATGAGAATCTATCCTAACACGTTAACAAATAATCCTTGGAGAAATGTACTAAATCTTATTGAAAATCTACAACTGGACCATGCCTCTCTCTGATTACTGTAAATGTTTACTTAATTGTATGTTAATCCATGTATTTTGAATCAAACTGATTACATTTATTGATTTTTCCTGCAGGCCAAATGTAAATAGTATATATAGTTATTTATGTATTAGAATTTAGATTATGTTGTATCTGCAACAATTTAATTTGTTTGAAAATATAAATTACTGATCTGCAATAATTTTATTTGTTTGAAAATAAAAATTACTTGAGTATAAAAATAAAATGAAAAACATACTCTAAATTTAATCTTGTGCTTTACAGCAATATCATACCAATGAGCCCTTCAGCAATATTAGCTTTACCAACATTTTGTAAAATGCTAATGCAAATGTGGATGCAAATAAATGAATAAATAAAATAGACTTGCAAAGCCAGTCATAAGTTGCCAAAAGGACTTTATTGCTGACTAAGGCTAGCAAGCAATTCCTGTTACTGATTTGTGCACTGATACATCCAGCTACTTCCTTTTAAGAATCAGATAAACATACCCTGAGCAATGTAATTCTTTATCATTTGTGGTTATTCAAGACTGTCATGTAACCTATGGTCCTTTTTCTGACATCTTCTCACAGTAACAAACTAACTACTGAATTCAATTTGCCTCATTTCCCATTTACATGATCTCAGATGTAAAAGTTAATCACATTGCATAGAAGTAGCTTCAAAGAAAGGTGACATCAATAACTGCGAGGTTCATTAATCACATCTGTTTTCAAGTGGTGGTTAATTTGTACAGTTGGTGAAAATTATGGAAGAGAAGAAAACATACCAGGAGCTTCAGGTTGTTAATGATGACATTTACTCTGAAATCAGTCAAAACCAAACCAAGCAACTCAGAGCACAAAAGGAAGGTGAGTTGCCATTTTTATTACCTGAAGGGCCAAATGTATTTGCAACAGAGTAAAGAGAAAGAATGCAAGTGCTGAACAAAATGTTAGATTATGATTAGGGCAGTGGAATTAATCCACTGAGAATTATCAGAAATAAATATCTTTGCATTTCTAGTCATGTATATGTTATACTTGCAGATTTTCATATCAATATTTTGTTTATTTAATCTAGAACAATCATGTGATACATTGGTCTTTCAGGAAAAGTACTGAATTCAGTAATTATGAGAGTGCAGGGATAAAAATGAAAGCTCAGGTGAATATAATTAAAAAAAGTAATGAAATGCAAAAAAAATGAAAACTTAAGTAAATCAATATGTAATATAAAAGTAAACAGAATGATGACATTAATTCATAAAATATACAGCATTTCATTCATGGTTATCCACAGCTACTGGGTAGCAAAAATGGGAGAATCTTACGCCAGTATGCTTTCCTGACGGTGAGGTAAGGGAGCATTACTCTTATATAATGCACCAAAAACTACTGTTCTCAACAAAATATAACAAAATAATAATTGTAGCATTAGAATATAGTCAAATTAAGATTCAATTATGATTAAAAAAACAAACATCCCGCACAGATAGCTGTAAACACAATTGTTAGTGGAGACATGCTGTGTTATGGTCTCACTTACTAAATAATGCCCTTATGTGCGCACCAGCATCATCCTGTAACATTTAAATTATTTATGTAATTACTCAATAACTTACTTCTTTGGCCAAGAAAGTCTAAATATAAATGGTCTATCTTCAAGGGAGATCTGACTAACATTCATACTGACTGAGGAGATTAGGCTAAGACATGGATGAAATTCTACTCTGTTTGGGATGGAATGTTGTTTGCTTGTTACATATAAAAATGTTAAGGTAGATCCCAGTTAGAGGAAGTCACCAGACTGGTGGAAATCAATTGCAGATTGCACCTTTAAAGCATGTCGGCCAAGTAATTACTGTTTTAACAAAACTAATCTGTCAAAATGATGAAAGACAAGACTAAAGTCCCAGAGCCCAAATAAGGGCTCAGTGAAGCAGGTATGAAGAAACAAAAGCATAATATGAACTATTGAAGAAGACGTTAATAAAAAAGGAAAGCAGGGGAAGAGGATTTTTTCGAATAAAGAAAATGAGATGAGATTGTGATTGCATCAGTGTATATAAGTATTCAGACTTACAAAGAATCAAACATTGATACCAGCAGTGCATATAACAATCAGCAGTAGATGAAAAGGAAAACAAATAAGGGGAAGAAGTTTATTCAGTTAGTCAAAATGCTTGTAAACAGGACAAATAGCTCATGTGTACATCTGGTTAAATGAATGTACACAGACATTTTTCCACACTTTATCTTGAACACATGAAAAACGTGGATAAGAGGTGCTCATCAATACAATGCTTTTCAAAACATTTATAAAATTATATTTGCCTGATGTCACATTGGAAAAATGATGTGGATTCCAGGGAAGGAAGACTTTTCTGAAGTTGCATTTCTAGTAAACTCATGAGAATTGAATGCATTGGTTGTTACAGCCAGGAAGACCATGTAGGTAGTCAGGCATATGGTGCAATAGAATATGGAAGAGTGATTATGAGGCATATCCCACGAAAGATTGGGAAAAATGTGAGTTTTAGTTAACAATTCCATATGTGTTGGTGCAAATTGATATTACATGGTCTTGCAAAGTGTTGCTGATAGTAAAGGAGGATGGAAAAAGTATGGGCTGTTATATTAAGGAATATTTAGAATGAAGTAAAGTGGAGAGTTAGCTGTACAGCATGTAAAGAAGTACACATACAAAAAAGAGTTTCAGATTCACTTATAAATTTACAATACTAAAGTTCAAGTGCAAAGGTTTTTCTTTGCCACTTATTTTTGCTGTATATATGCTCTTATCATGTAAAGTCTGCTTTCCAATGGAAAATATGCATTTTTTGTTTTAGTTACATCAGGTGTTTATTATGTTTAGTAAATTTGTTTGCATTTTCTGTATGCTCAACAGCTGTCTAATTACTTCCTGAATTTGTGCCACCTGACCCTTGGTTCTAATGAAGTAATCATGGGTGGGCATATGTTCTGTACTGTACAGCAGATTTCAGTAGAATGTGACACAGAATGCTGCACCGACAGTCAGACAACAAATCTATGAATAAAGGATACTTGTTCTTTAAAGTATTGTATCTCAGAGATTTTTCACTCTGTCAGACAAACCACAAGAAAAAATAAACTTTTCATGTAAACTAAGGCACTAGTAATAAACAGTTCCTACTGTCACAACTCCTACAGATAATGTACACTGTACTAAACATGCATTTCTTCCATTGTTGCCTCTCTTTAGCAATTTCTGCCAACACACTTAAAGTACTCATGACTCAAATTCAGAAGGGAACTTAAAATGTACCTGTTAAAACAAGCGTGTACCTCCTTGTCCAATGGCTACATTACCTAACCTCTATGACATTCCTTCTTCCCCTCTGTAATCTTGCTTTACTCCTCTCTGCTTTCTTACTGAGATGTGAATTATAATGTACAAAATGCAAATATTTGTAATTTTTATTGAATCCTAATTAGATGCATGATGCAGTACTGTTGTAACAAATTCAAACTTCTTGGATTGTTTTAAAGTCTAATAATATTCTACATTTTTGTATCAGCTCTGAAAATATGTCACTTCACTGCTGAGATATTTAGATAAATATGAATGTTATTATAATACAAATCAATGGAATAGAAATGATATTCAAATATCTCTTTAGCTGCACTAGGTAGAGGTCAGATATCATTATAGTTGTATTGTCATCAGGTAAGCGTTAAGGTGAAATATTTTAATGCCTTGAATGTATCATGGTATTGGAATTATTAATGGAAATATGAACAAGCAATATTTGCTGCTTACATTCATCAATAGGATGTAACTGCAGAAACACCTGGAGGCATTACTAAGCTATAATGACTTAAAGAGCCTACCATTGCATTCACAAGGCATTTATATTTTGAAATACAAATATCCAAAGATGGGCCAGAAAAATTTATTTATTTAGTTATTGGCATTTGGTTACCAAGTTCCAACTTGGTAGGAGCCCACTTAAGTGGAGGCCCTGAGAGAAAAGCTCTCAAATATATTTTAGAGTAATTACATGTTTCCCCTATCCATGAGGGCCAGTGGTCTTAAACTGGGAGGTAAAATTTTTGGCTGCGTAACTATTTGTCCAAATTATACTTGAACAGAGTAAAATAAGCACTTTGCTTTATGTGGAGTAGAAGAAGGTTCTGTAAAAGTGGTATTATTTGTGATACATACCAATCCCACCAGCACATTATATTAAATTTACAAAAGAAGGTTTAGGTCCCTTGAGCAGCTGTTGCACTTGTAAATGTTCAGTAAGTCTGACAGAATAGGGTCTGCTGAGTGTATTAAAAGGCTGAAATCACCTCTTAATACCATGCATAATCTGTATAACACTGAGAAGAGAGGCTAGGCTTTGAGATGATCAGTATAGTTTTTTTATGATTTAGGCTCTTTGTTTTATTAGTGTTAAAGTATTGTGGTTGTTCCAGTTATGACAAGAGTTTTAACAGGTACATACCAAAAGTGGTACTATACTCAAAGGCTGGCCTAATGAGTACAAAGTACAGTGGAACAATTATATCTGCAGATCTGGAAGCCATACCGTTATAAGCTGTATTATTAAAAAGGACTTCCATACAAAAGTGTGTACGGGGTGATCAAAAGACAATTCACAGTTGACACAGGTTCCTAGATTTTAATATAGGATCAGTTTTCATAGGGATTTTGTCAGTGTGATAGTTCCAAGGGAATCATGGTTGCCAAGTATATATTGTAATCACTTCTTGGCATTAAGTTTTACTCCATGGTTTTGACACCAACTATTTGTTTGATAGAAGGCCTCATGTGGGATCCTGATGTCCTCTGGGGAGTTTAGCATAATACTCACTTTGCAGTTATCTGTGAATTTTGTAAGCTACAAATATTTGACCAACAAGAAGTAAATACCAAAGAGGAGTGACCCAAGGATTGAACCCCAAGGTACTCCATTAGTGACAGGTATTTTGACGGTGGAGAGCTTTCTATCCTTACTTCCTGGGTTTTATTAGCAAGTCAGTTTGCTATCCAATGAGTTACACAGAGACCAACCTTTACTATTAGTAAATGCTGTAAAACTTTGATTATTATACAAAGTATGTACATCCAGAATATGTAATTGAAAAGCAAGGATTCTTCCACAAATCTGTTATTAATAAATATTGTCATGTTAGGATTATTATGTAAAGTACATATGCATGTCCAGAATAAGTAATTTAAATGTAAGGAGTCTTCCACAAATGTATTATTAGGAAATGGTACCATGGTAGGATTATTATACAGAGTTTATATGCACAGAACAAGAGAAAATATAATTATTTTATAAATTATGCATCTCCAAAAACTTCCATCTCAGCCGTTGTTTATTTAGTTGTGCATGTATATATTTATATAAATCTAACTATCAATATATCTGTATCTATCTATATATATGTGTATATATATATATATATATATATATATATATATATATATATATATATATATATATATATATATATAGATATATATATATATAGATATAGATATATGTGTGTGTGTATATGTATGCATGTATGGATCTACATATTTAGCATTTTTTTACTGGGTAGGTGAGCTGGTTTGCTGACCCCTTTCAGTCACGACCCAGCTGCTTAAATAAAATACAGCAAGTAAGTCTGTTGGTGCAAAATATGCTCATGTTTAACAATGTTTAGTATACGGTGAGTATTTACAGAGATATAAGCATGCAGTTTGAATGACACTAATTAATTTAAGCCAGCACTGAAGTATGAACGGTATTAATTGTGTTTGCAACACATTTACAACTGCTAAGCTTGCAGGTCACAGTCTGTCAGTAGGAAACACAAGTAGTTAACTAAGGGACTGTATATCGCAGCTGAGGCAGTGCATCAGTCAGTGTCTACATAGCATGTGGAAATGGTCATATTTTTATGATGTAGTTGTAAAGTGGATTTAATTAGTTTTATAGTTTCTTGATTTGTAATCTCACTTGACAGATGGCTCCACATGGCTGGATCATGTCTAGAAATGTCTCTTTCACCTATAGTAGTTTTAAACTATGGCCTAGCAAGTATGACCTTTTTTTCGTGAGAGCATCTTAAGCTGTACTTGTGTTCCTTTACAGGAAGCCTTCTCTTTAGTGGTGTGCAATATCCTGATTTCAGTATTTGAAAGGACAGAGTACTTAATAGAAGGAGTTGTCCAGTCTGTGTGGGATAGTTACTTGTAGTTTTGTAATAAACCACAGTGGATAATTGGGCATCTGCTACTAGGATAAATCTGAATATTTTGTTTTCTACTGTTTGCTGTCTTAGTTTTGTGGGAGGAATTTAGACATAAGGGGGTAGCCCATACTCAACTTAGGGGAATAAGAATATTTTCGTCTGTGGCAGGGTGTGTAGCAGTTGCTAGTAGGTATGCGAGACTGAAACATAACTTTAGCTATGATAAGACTTTTGTAGACACTTGATATGTATGCTTAGTTAGAATTAGTGTTAAATGAAGAAATAGACACAGATATTTTTGTTGGGTGACATTGGGTGTATGTGAGTTGTGATTTTCAGCTAGTCTAGGAGTTTTAGAAATGTCAGTTTTAGTGGCATAACAAAGATCATTATATTTGTTTTGTTGGTGTTGATCAGTCATTTGTTTTCAGTACCACAGTTGCAGATATAAAATAATTTGCCTTGTGGATTAGATCCAAGGGTACTGAATGACTTGATAGATTTGAGGATTATTATATCATCAGCATACATTACTAGGTTAAGTGTAAGCAGGTCCAATGTTATGTCATTAACACAGAGACATACAAGTAATGGGTGCAGGACAGATTCCTGTGGTATGTGTGATGAAAGAGTACTACTAATTACTAAAAATATGTTATTTTTCACATATTTTAAATGTTCTGTCCTTCAGATGCCTTCTGAACCAATTTATTGTTCTGTCACTAAAACTGAGTTTAGTAAGTTTGCTGAGTAGGCGGTCATGGTTTGCAATTTCAAATGCAACATAGTAAAATGCCAATAGTGATGGGCTGATGGGTATAAACAGAATCAGTGGCAGTAATAAGAGCTGTAATAGCAGAAATGCTACGGTCATATCAGTAAAATGCCAGCAGTGATGAGGATGATGGGTATAAATGGAATCAGTGGCAGTAATAAGAGCTGTAATAGCAGAAATGCTACGGTCATATCAGTAAAATGCCAATAGTGATGGGCTGATGGGTATAAACAGAATCAGTGGCAGTAATAAGAGCTGTAATAGCACAAATGCTACGGTCATATCAGTAAAATGCCAATAGTGATGGGCTGATGGGTATAAACAGAATCAGTGGCAGTAATAAGAGCTGTAATAGCAGAAATGCTACGGTCATATCAGTAAAATGCCAGCAGTGATGAGGATGATGGGTATAAATGGAATCAGTGGCAGTAATAAGAGCTGTAATAGCAGAAATGCTACGGTCATATCAGTAAAATGCCAATAGTGATGGGCTGATGGGTATAAACAGAATCAGTGGCAGTAATAAGAGCTGTAATAGCACAAATGCTACGGTCATATCAGTAAAATGCCAGCAGTGATGAGGATGATGGGTATAAATGGAATCAGTGGCAGTAATAAGAGCTGTAATAGCAGAAATGCTACGGTCATATCAGTAAAATGCCAGCAGTGATGGGGCTGATGGGTATAAATGGAATCAGTGGCAGTAATAAGAGCTGTAATAGCAGAAATGCTACTGTCATATCAGTAAAATGCCAGCAGTGATGGGGCTGATGGGTATAAATGGAACCAGTGGCAGTAATAAGGGCTGTAACAGTACAAATGCATATTGGAAGCCATGCTTCTGACCACATGTTAAGCCACAGCTATTAGTATGGTTTAGGAGCTGTTTATAAATAATTTTTTCAAAGAATTTAGTTTTTGGATAAAGGTTGGATATATGCCTGTTCTCTTTAAGTCTAGAGGAAGCATTCATTTTTGTCAAAGTGATGATTTGGGGAAGTTTGAATGCAGGAGGAACTATGCCTGAAGGATAAGTTAAATATATGAATAATTGCATTTAAAGTTTTCTCTGTGGCACAAGAATGGATGAAGTTTTCTGAATTTTGTGACAGTGGTGTTAAAGCCTGAAGGATACGTTAAATATATGACCAAGAGCATTTGACGTTCTCTCTGTGGCACAAGAATGGATGAAGTTTTCTGAATTTTGTGACAGTGGTATTAAGATTTACTAACAGTGGTTTTGTTTGTTTTACTGTTATAGAAGTTAAATATATCAATGTATGAGGCTAAGAGGGTAACTAAGGTGTGGAGGGTGAATTAGGAGGTAACTGAGATGGAATATGATCTGTAACTTCTTTTAGTATTGTCAGGAGGATTGTTTTGTAGCCACCTGAAAGTTTGTTAGGGATGGGAGAAGATACCCATACCAGTTCGTATCTTTCTATATATTAATCTGTTCATTTCTTACAGAAGTATACCATATTTTTAAATTCTACTGTGTGTTCTAAACTTTTTAAAAAATATTTTGACTTTTGTCCTTCCGATGCCTACTTTTGTAACATGAATTTGTGAAGTGTTCTGAACTATCCATATATAATATATAAAGGTACAAATGTGTTTTCCTTAACCCTCGCTTTCCGTTTGTGCATAACAAATAAACATTCATGCTATTTCTTCTCTTCTTGTGCTTCTTCCCATTCCAGGCCCATCTTCTGTCATTATTTGCCTGATTTTGACCCGACACTGCCTCAGCCCATTAATCAGTGCCACAGTCGCACATTGCCAATGAACCTAGATGTGTCCCCTCAGTAGTCAGATCTAGTGGCTTTTCAGAACACAGATCTTTTTGACTATTCAGTTATGAACAAGAACCTTGGATACAGTATAGGGGTGGGGCAAATGGAAGTCATCATAGGGTAGTGACTGGAAAATGAATTATATATTTATAAATTAGGTTATTATTCCCTGATATCTGACTAACACAGCTCACACTTCTAAGTGTTGTGCACAGGAATTCTATCACTCTTCAACCATCTTGGTAGTATTACTGCATCTTTCAAGGTTCATGAACTCCTCTATAGGTTGCAGAAACCGGGCGGGGGGGGGTACTAATCCCACTCCCAGGATAGAACTGCTGGCCAGTGAATGTTTTATCTCTTCAAGTCAAAACTACCACTGTCTAGGTTGTTTCTTGAACATTGGTTGCTGGCAGCATAACAGACTAACAACACTGTGATAAGGGGCAAGTATATTACTCTTATATCTAGTTTTTCAAATACTTTGACAAACTATTTAATGCCTGATATTTGGTCAGCCTTTCAAACTGTGCACTTTCTAAAAGAAAAAAAAAATCCTCCCCTGTTTAATTCTGATACACTAGTCCTAAAGCACAGTGTTTTCAACCATTTAATTTTGTATGTAATTTATGGCTGCTAATACATGCTGCCATACTGTGATAAACAGCAATGCTTAAGTGAACTGTAGTTCTAAATAATCCATAAGTGAAATATAAAATAAGCTATAAAAAGTGAGTCAATGTTATTATTCTATTAGTCAACAGCAAAGTTGTTCCTGGGATAGAAATGTGAATGAGCTGCTAATGGTGGATTTTGCCTGTAGGGTGGAAATCCATTGGTTACATCATATTACACTTTAGTGTATTTTATAGTACTAGCCATTGTTCACTTTTTTAACATATAAGTACACTTTTATGACATTGCAAACAAATTCTGTTTTACTAGATATTAAATACATTTATGACATTACAAACAAATGGTGTTTTACTGGATATTAAATACTTTTATGACATTACAAACAAACTGTATTTTACTAGGCATTAAATATAAAAGGCAAATAATATTCTTATAGAACCTCACCAAAGCACTATCTTTAAGTGGTAACAGTGTGGAATGGCCAGTACCTTAT
>NC_056741.1:119613942-119706442 GCF_019279795.1 Protopterus annectens | reverse complement strand
TGCAGAAATGGTTAAAGAGAGGTGAATTTAAACCAAAAGACAAAAGGTAAGTATTGGCCAGCCAGGATAGTGAACTACTTATAAGTTGGTTTACAAAGTCCATTGAACATGTGGGAGAAACAGACAAATGTAGGTTTTGTAAAACAGAACTGGAAACAGTCACACGTCTTGTAGTGGGCTATGATATACTAATGGCAGAAGTTCTGTATACTGAAAGGCATAATAATGTGGCAAGACTGTTGCACTGGGGATTGTGCAAATACTATAATATTGAAGTAGCTGAAAAACATTGGAAATATGAGTTATAAAACATTACAGAATATGATGAAGTTTGTATCTCATGGGATCACCCATCACCAACTCTTCAAAAAATAGATGCAACAAAACCACATAGACTAGTCCATGAAGAGAAGAAAAACATAGGATTGATCATTAAAATTGTTACATCCAGTGACTACAGTGTCCTATGTACAGAAAGACACAAGTCATAAATTATCAGGATTTAAAGGCAGAAACTAGGGCAATATGGAAGAAGGATATACAGACAGTTACAATAGTAGTAGGAACAATGGGTCTTATAAAAAATAATTTACAATCGTACTTAGATATGGTACTGATAAATGTAACGCCATATGAATGACAGAAGGAGTTAATTCTGGGCACATTACAGGTGCAGCAAAGAGAACTCCTGCCTAATATCAACGATTGAAACAAAACTGATTTATTGAAATTTAGTCATACTTTGACTTAGGAATGGGGTCTATTCTCATCACAGTAGAAATCCAAAAGACTCAGAGAAATTTAAAATAGAAAAAGACCATGCTGCCAACTTCTACACAAATTTAACAGCAAAATCAATGCTGAAAACATTGTAGAAAAATAGAGAAATACATTGCAGATGGACAAAACGTAGAAACTATTACCACTGAAACTTCTAGAAGCCTGATTTTATATATATATATATATATATATATATATATATATATATATATATATACATATATAAATCTTTTGAAATAAGTATATATATAAATATATATATTTATATAGCAATATATATATATATATATATATATATAAAATATATATGTTCTTGTATAACTGATTTTGACCCTATTTTTGATTCAAATGTTTGAGTCTGTGTAAGCTGTTTTTTTTTTTTTTTTGGAGCTTTGCTCCTCAGGTGTCCACTAAAAATGGGCCACAAGCCCAGCTGGATCAACCCAGTTAACACATGTCAATAAATAAATAAACAAATAAATAAATATGACACTGAATTTATGCAAACATGGATTTTGAATGGACTATGCCAAAATGAGCATCGGATTACATTTATAAATGGAATTGTGCAAAGTCACACGAGAGCTTGAGAAAAGGGTCCCTACAATGAATTAAAATGTATTTAAAATTTCACTAAATTAAAAAGTTATAACCCTGCAGAACAATAATTTGTTAAAATGAGTAGAGGAACTATTTTGCATTAGCAAATACTATAAAACATGTATTCATCAGACTTAAACTATTAAATGTAAATTTCAGACAAAGAAAATATTCAGATGCTCATATTATTGTCAGGATTCCTTAAGTTCGCAGAATCCAGAACATTTCATTAAGTTCCACACAAAAGTTGCAGATAAACAATATGCTAATGTGCCTCAGTATACAGAGAATAACTCAGCACAAAAAAAATATACCTAGCTATGTCAGTACACTCAGAAGCATGCACACCAAATCTGTGTATGTTCAGCCAAGTGCTTCATAAACTGGGCCTTGAATCATTAATATCAGTCAATTTAGATACTATAGCCTTAATTCAAATAACATGAAATCAATGAAGGATGATACATTTTCATCAATCTGTCTTCCATTTGAAAATATTTACAAATACCTAAGGAAGGCATGCAATAACATTCAACTGAATAATATTCATAAACACTTATAGATTTTATGCGTATATGATGTCTAATTCCGAAGATCAAAGTTTAAAACTTTGAAATTCATATGGCCAAGACCATACAATCAAAGTTTTGAAATTTCGAGAACTGAATTAAAAAAACAATAAAAAACAAACATTTCATTTTTTTACATTTTTTCAGGAGGGAAACCCTCTGTATGCCACAGCCCTTGCTAATTAGATATACTAACTCCACGATTTAACTACAGTGAGGAAAATGGTAAATTTCCTGTTCTGTGCCGTATGGCAAACTCCATTCAAAATAGTTGAAGTTTCAAAACTTTGATGATATGGTCTCGGCCATATAAATTTCAAAGTTTTGAAACTTTGATCTTCTGAAGGGGATCCATATATACAGACAGGTAGAGAGAGAGAGAGAGAGATTGCAATATATGGAATCTGATGGAATCTGCATATTTCCACAAAAAATAATGAAGGCAAAGGACAATCACAGTCACTTCACCATGGCTAACAGTGGCTAACAGCAAGTGTGGTACCCATGTGGGTAGCATATGTAATGCACACACCCAGGGAAATAGAAAAGCAGATGTGGGGTAAAGGTGAAGAAGAGAGAGAGATGCACAAGAAGTATGCCAAAATAGGAAAATCTGAGGGATAGTGAGAGGGACATGGGAATTTTTTTCTTTTTTTCTTTTCTTTTCTTGTTTTTGTGGGAATCATTTTTTTGGAGACTAGAAGGAATAGAAAAGACATGAAAACAGGAAGAGGAGGGAAAACAGCAGAGATAAACATGTGAGAAATATCAAAAGACATGTCAAAGGTTAGAAAAAACATCAAGGCAAGGTAAATTAAACAGGTAGCACACTGTACAAGGTGAGTGAAGGTAAATCAACAAACAGTGCAGGGATGCATAACAGCCATGGTGTAATGAGGAAATACAGCTGTATCTGTACATTATGTTGTGCTGAGATGTTGTGAACTATGTAACAGTCAAACCTGAAGCAGCATGACTGACTGTAGTAGTTGGTGATAATGAAATAAATGGGGATTGCAGTATACAGTGGATATTGAATCCAATAAGATCTGTCAGCAGTGCATGTGTAAGCCAAGTTATAGCACTGATGAGCAAATCCAACCAGGAAAATGCAGGTGAAGACAAGCAGAAGATAGACTATAACCTCCAACCCTGCATGTAAAAGGTAAACAAACAAGCACAGTGCCAAACAGAAGTACTGTAGCAAACCAATTATGTGACTGTGTATTACACAACTACGTGTACACATCCTAAATGGGAGATGGACTAAAGATGTGAAACAGTTGAGAAAGACATGTCAGCGGCAACAGATATATATGTGTCTTGCATTGGATGAATAGTATTCAATTATCTGATTTTAAAGCAAAGCTTTACACATACACACAGTGATGACATGGAATAATAATCGGTAATGATGTTATACATATGCTAGATACACACACACACACACACACAGCAATGACATGGAATAATAATCAGTAATGATGTTATACATATGCTAGATACACACACACACACACACACACACACACACACACACACACACACACACACACTCATACACATATATACACACACCATGGAAAGAGCATGATACAGGCTGATGAGAAGTGTGTTTTGAATCACTGTGTTCTGGTTATTAAGTCTATGAAATCAAATGTAGCAATGATATATCACTGAAAGTCAAACCTCTCAACTCTTATGATTTATGCAGATGCTTGCCTTCTGGTTTAGCCTTGTTCCTCCGATGTTCAGTAATTTATAATCTTTCTATGAGTATGCAAATAAATAATGAACTAAGTCCAGACATAAACCAGAAGGTTCTTTTAGTGGAAGATAAGACAGTTTTTTTTTTTGTGTGTCTTTCGGCTTTTCCCGGTTAGGGGACGCCACAGTCCGCTAATGATTGGCAGTAGATTTTTACATGCCGAGTTGCCGGCCCTGATGCACAACCTTCAACGAAGGTACGCCCATTCACGTATGTCTCCACACAGAAGAAGCTCTAGCTGAGAATCGAACAGGACATCTTACTGTGAGGTGACAACGCTACAGCAGCACCACTTCTTTTTTTACTCTCAGTTATGATTTTCAACACCCATCCCACTGGGTTATAACTTTTAATTTGTAAAGTCTGAGGGGAATCCTAAAGCAGATGCTATAAGTTCAAGGCTATAATGCATCTGTTTTCTAAAAGGATTTTTGAATCAGTCACGAGAAATGTTCTGACCAATTCCCTAGATATAAGTATAGATAGCAAATGAACTGAAACACAGATGCTATGGTAAGGGTGCAGACTGCCTTTGGGATTATTATTAAAAGAAAAACTGTTAAAATGCAACTTTTTTGAATTATCGCATGTAAATAGCAATATACTGAGCATTAACTTTTACTTTTCTAATGTTATGATTTTTGGTTCTTGTCTATACAATGTGATGATTGTAATACTTTATTTGATTCAAATGGTCTACAGGAGGTTACATTTCCTAAAAGCAGCATTTTTATATTTGTGTTTAATAAACAGAGCTAAGTAATAATATACAATTGCTGAAACATGCAAATGCCACTTCCTTTGTAGTCATTACCAATATAAATGAAGAATTTATGATGTTAAGAACGCATAGAACAGTGAAAATGTAATTAATTTCACATGACTTCTACCTTACATTGCAAGGTGCTTCAGCAGAAAAAGGTAACATTGCTTATAGTAGTTAAAGAAATAACCAGAAACTGAATAGAAGCTTGCTTTTCCAAGAAGGTCTGTTTTCCCCTATTTGGGGTGAAATTTGCCATTCAAAAAGTGTCACTGTTTCCTGCCACTCTAACAATCGTTTATATTCTTTATGTATTTGGAAATAAACAGTAGAATGCTGTGAATGCTTACTCTGTGTCAAACAGGAAAGGCTACAGTCAGAAATGCCAGATATAAAGCTACCATTCAAGACATGAAACACAGGTTATTGACTTATTTTTACTTCTGTAATTTTGATGAGGTGAATAGATAACTGCAAGGATGTACACAATGTGTGCAATAGCATATAATTATTTATGGCAACACAAAGAGGAAGACGATGGTTGATTATATGTCAGGTATGTTCCTTAGTCTCTTGATGACATCATCTTCCCTAATGACTGCTTCATATTCTGTTAAGTGAACTACAATTGCCCTTTCTAGGTAATGCATTTGAAGCCTTTTAACCCTAAGCAATCAGACAGATGAGCCTAATTGTACAGTTCATCCATCAACTTCTGTTAGGTGTCAGACACATAAATGAGCTAGATTCTATTGTTCTTCTCTTGGTGCAAAGAAAATTCCTCCATTCTGTTACCAGGACCAGGCCCCCTAGCTTCATTATTCCTCAACAATGTATTAATTGTACAAGCAAATATAGAAATGAATTATAATTAATAAAACATTAGGTACGTGATTATTTTTTTCTATTCTACAGGTCCACTAAGACAGGAAGATGGAAGACAGAAATGTAAAAAACGAATGCCGTTAGTCATATCCATTACCACAATAATCTTTCTGCTGCTGATTATAATCTTAGTGGCTTGGAGTAAGTTTGTTCCTTTGTACCTTAGTTTTAATAACTAATAATGTATACATGTGCATCAATGCATTAACTTTTAAAAATTGCAGCCCATTTCGCATGTTCCTAACTTAAAGAAAATGTGTTAATTTCCAATTCTATTGCATGTGAAATGTATATAATAAAGGTCAAATCCAAAAATAAGATAAAATAGATTGTTTGTTATTCATAAATTCCATATAATGGGCAGGGTTTGGCATAATGGTTAAGGTCATCACCTCATAGGCACAAGCTATACAGTGTAATTCTCACCTAGAGTTATTGGGTAGGCTTAAAATGGCCCTTCAAGGCAGTTAGCCAAGTATTCACCTATGAGCCTATAAAATGCTAGTTTTAACAGTCATCACGTGGTAAGTTTAAAACACTGTAATATACTATCAATGACTTTAGTAAGTGTTGCAAACCAATGATTTAAAACATAGAAAGAAGGAAGGGAGGGGGTCAAGAAAGCTTGCATGAGATGCACTTTTCATCAAATTTTAATAAACTCCAAATTAACAAGTCATAATGAACAAAAACTGTCAGATGTTTTAAAATTACATAAAGCATATGTTAGAGGTTAGCCACTCTTTAAGTTAGAAAGCATAAAGAAAATGAGTGATATATTGCACTGACAACTTACAGAAAGAAGTTGTAAGTTAAAGGCATAGTACTACCAACTTACACAAAGAAGTAAATTAAAGGCATAGTACTACCTACTTACAGAAATACGTTGTAAAATAAAGGCATAGTACGACCAACTTACACAAAGAAGTTGTAAATTAAAGGCATAGTACTACCAACTTACACAAAGAAGTTGTAAATTAAAGGCATAGTACTACCAACTTACACAAAGAAGTAAATTAAAGGCATAGTACTACCTACTTACAGAAATACTTTGTAAAATAAAGGCATAGTACTACCAACTTACACAAAGAAGTTGTAAATTAAAGGCATAGTACTACCAACTTACACAAAGAAGTTGTAAATTAAAGGCATAGTACTACCAACTTACACAAAGAAGTTGTAAATTAAAGGCATAGTACTACCAACTTACACAAAGAAGTTGTAAATTAAAGGCATAGTACTACCAACTTACACAAAGAAGTTGTAAATTAAAGGCATAGTGCTGGCTACAAAATGTATGGATTAACTAGCTCTTGGTGATACAGAAAAACATCACAGTTCAGTTCCCATAACCAGAGCCAGATCTAACACTAGGCAACCTAGGCAGTTGCTTAGGGCCTGAGTTAGCTGACGGAGCCCCCATGGTGGTTTGAGGGGATGAGAAATAAAATCAACTGTAAATAAAACAAATCAAAAGACTTCCCTAAACACAGGAGAGGTTTAGAACCTCATGGGAGACTTTCTACAAGGACACTGGAGGGCTTTAGGACATCATGGGAAACATCTCTAAATGACAGGAAACTTCAGAAACCTTACTGATAGGATAACATCCTAATGTTAACTGTGGAAGTTTTGATTTGATTTAACAGTTGAAGTTGAGGACATCACCAAAGGAGATTAGATTTAATATCTAAAGCCAGGGATATCAGAGCAGCAAGCAAAGAGGATTTATCTCACAAACAGAGCAATGAATATGCAAGCCACTGAAACAGTGGGGCTGACAGCAGCAAAGGCGTATTTGTGTGTGTGTGTGTGTGTGTGTGTGTGTGTGTGTGTGTGTGTGTGTGTGTGTGTGTGTGTGTGTGTAATTCCCCAGTTAGGCAGGTTGTCTACTTAAGTGACTTTACTCAGAGTCAAACCCTGAGCCTTGATAATGCCCTAGTTAGGTGGGCTGTTTAGTGAATTTGCTCAGAGTCAAACTCTAAGCCTTAATAATTGGCAATTAAATGTCTTAAACCTCCACACCAACTGACAGGTCTCCTTTTATTTTATTTATTTATTTGTGTAATTCCCTGAGCATTGCAGTCTATCAGTGTCAGTCACAGAATTTCTTAATTATGTTTTTCAGTGTCACTGGTGCAACAGATAGCATACTTAACTTTGGTGCAGAAGTTTGTGGGTTCTCTTCCCACTCCAGGTGGATTTATTGTTGACACTACTGGGTACAATGGAGAGGGGGGAGTGCTGTACTCCTGAGTGTGTATTCCTTCAGATGAGATGCTTACTAACTATGAACCTGTTGACTGTTTGCCAGCCATTCCCTACTGTATATTACTAGCACCCTTTTATTAAATAGTATAGGCAATTTTATTCTCCAAGGGCAGCAGACACTAGATTTGTAGATGAAGCACTGAAATGCAGAATTGCTTGCCAGCAGCAGCCTCTTCATTAGTTAGAGATCTATTTAATGTGGAATTGTTCACATGACGTTCACATCTGCATAGATTGTGCATATTGACTGTTATTGGTAGATTATAATAGCAGCAGTTTGAGTGGCCTTTTATAGTTGAACTATTCTGAAATGGGTAGCCTTGTCATTATTGGTTAAGATGTTTTGTTTCACTGCTTACTGGAAAAATATTCAAACTTACACATTTAAAATGCACTCTAACACATTGTACTGTATTAAACAAAGAATGTAATGCAAACAGGAAGGTAAATCAAAGAACACACACATTTTACATGGTCCTAAAAATGTGGGCAGGGGGCTCATGGTTTGAAAACAGCCCAGAGGTAAACTTAATTTACCTCTGGCCAGATGTATTTTGTAGTAATATGGGTTTCAACGTAGTTCAATGAATGTGAATTTCAAGGGTAGAGCATACCACAAAACCTCTTAGCACAAGAAATCTGGACAAAGCCTAAAATGAAGAGTAGACAAAGGCCCAAAAACAGGGACACATTTTAAATATTGCTCTTATAAACTCAGAAAGTTGCTAGAATAACAGCATTTGTTTTAGCATGCATTTTCTGAAGGATATAACATCTAAAACTCAGATGCATGTCATTATTTAGTGACTTCTTTTCTCATTGATTTACCAGAAAACCATAATTTTAATGAGGAACGGACAAAAAAGAAAAAAAAAATAATTGGAAAAAATCAGGACATTCCGAGAAAATTTGGTCAGTTGAGAGGCATGGGGGCATAGAAGTTTACTGTTGCTCATGCTATGTCTGTTTTCATTATGAGACTGCAATGTTTTGTTTAGCAAATTGCTATCAGTGTTTGTGCTATAAAATTTAGAATAAAAGTTTTAAATTAAATCCAAATATCTGTAATCACTGTAGAAGTAAAGAAGACAATAGTATGCAGACTGACAGATTTGAACAGTGTTTTACAGTAACTGAGGACAGAGAAGCAAGAAATGGGCCACTGGAATGGCTGCCTAGGGCAACACCATGATTTCACTCTGCCCATAACTACTTTGCCATCTAATCTTAACTTCAATTAATTAAAACAAGTGAAATACAAACAAACAACTGTAGTGGTACAGTTTAGGAAATAAGTCAAATGAAATTGTGGAAGTGGAATACAGAATGGAGGGTACTGGAAGAGAAAAAAAGATGGAACCTAGTCATAATGTTTTGAGATATGATGTTTGGGGACAGCAGGGTGTAGATGGTTTGCCCCTGCAAAAAAAAAAAAAAAATCTTGCTTTACTTTTTTCTTGTTTGAGATTTTATCTTTTTTCTTGACATGCTCTCATGTGAGTATGTGTGTGTGTGTGTGTGTGTGTGTGTGTGTGTGTGTGTGCGTGTGTGCGTGTGTGTGTGTGTGTGCGTGTGTGTGTGTGTGTGTGTGTGTGTGTGTGTGTGTGTGTGCGCACGCATGTGTGTGTGTGTGTGTCTATGTCTATACTGATAGAGAGATAGATAAACAGTTATATATATATATATATATATATATATATATATATATATATATAGAGAGAGAGAGAGAGAGACACACACACACACACACACACACACACACACACACACACACACACACACACACACACAGAAGTAGTGCAGAAGTAGAGACATTAAAATTCCTTTAAATAAGAGACTATAGATTCTTTAGTAAAGGATTCAGTTCTTTCTATTTTTTGGTATAAATGTATAGGAAATACAAATACATAATTCTGAGAAGGAGTATTGCTAAATGAATATGCAGAGTAGTACAAAGTAAGATGGGAGATGAGCAGTAGTTTACATTCAGCGACCTAACGGGGATGCAAACTGAATGACTTGCGTTGTTTCTTATTTGTACAAGAGGACAACTGACTGCCTGTGAGTTTATTTAGGTTTGTGTGGAGCTTATTACTGTATGGTATTTGGATGGCTTCTCTGCTGTTCCATATGCACTCCAGTTACAGTAAAGGATAAGAGGCCTGGATGGCTTCTCTACCATTCATTACGTACTGCTGTTACAATAAAGGATAAAAGCCTGGATAGCTTCACTCCTCTTCATTATGTCCTGCTGTTACAATAAAGGATGAGGTCTGGATGGCTTCTCTGCCCTTCATTATGTACGGCTGTTACAATAAAGGATAAGAGGCCTGGATGGCTTCTCTGCTCTTCATTATGTCCTGCTGTTACAATAAAGGATGAGGTCTGGATGGCTTCTCTGCCCTTCATTATGTACGGCTGTTACAATAAAGGATAAGATGCCTGGATGGCTTCTCTGCTCTTCATTATGTACTGCTGTTACAATAAAGGATAGGAGGCCTGGATGGCTTCTCTGCCCTTCATTATGTACGGCTGTTGCAATAAAGGATAAGAGGCATGATTTGTGGTGATTACATTTCTTTATGATTTTATGCAGACTGAGGCTCCAGTTCTCTAGTGAGTGATGCTTCAGCCCACCCCTACTCCCCACCATGATTCTGCAATTATTTTAAAGATTGCCATGATTTAGACTAACTTAATGTCGTCCTTCATTTATTTTTATTTTTCCCCTTTGTCCATTTTTTGTAACGCTCACTTTTTCCCTCCTTCCACCTACCTTTCCACAGTCCCTTCCTCCTTCCCATTCTGAATGCTTGCCCTTTACCACTTTTTTCCCTGTATTGCTGAATGAATGAATGAATGAATGAATGAATGAATGAATGAATGAATGAATGAATGTGATATTACTCAGGCTTATGTTAGCTTCCATCTCACTATGAATCTTTAATGTAGGGTGTGTTGGAATGTGGACATTTTGGTGGCTTACTGTCTCCACCTGGGGCAGTTTCACTTCCTTCACTCTTCTCTGGGCCAAGGTAGAGGTGAACACTAAGTAATTACATTTCAGCAACCTGAATTGTTGTTTAGTCTGTTTGAGAATACAGACGATTGCGTAATTTTCTCATGCAGACTTTAATATTCATTATGCTGAGATTTATTGTAATGATGTGAAATGGGGACAATGTACTCTCACCTGCATTATAGACATCTCCCTTGTCATTCTACTTGTCTTGAGTTTTATTTGAATGTTTTAAGCAATTTATCATTGTTTCTTTTTTGGATGGAATTGTATTGTTTTGATATTTTTCTTAAACCTTTCACATTCCTGGGTAAGTTTTCTCTAACAAGTGCTGTTTGGTTTGGGTTACAATAGGGGAAAGGGATTGTTTACCCCAACAGAGTGTGGGAGAGGATAGGCTGTTGGCCAGCCTTTCACTGAGCCTAGTTACAGGGTTCTTGCCACTGTATGGTAGAAGTTCCTGAGTTTCAATGTCACCATGCTCAATTCAAGATTAAAAGTTCACAGGTATATGTATAGCAGAGGCACTCTGCTCAATGCATCTTAGCTTTTCAGGAAGCCCATTTGTTAGCCATAGAGCATTTCAAGTTATGTTAAACATAAATGGGTACAATATGCCTTTTTATACCATCTGTGACAGTGGGAAGAAAAGATGGGTTCATATTTTGCACCTGTCTGGTACTGCACATTTCCAAATTTTGTAAAATTTTGTTAATGAGGATGGTTTAGTAGCTGGTTTTATCTTGAAATATTCTTAGAAGATTCCCACAGTTTCTTCTGATTTTATGACTGCATGGGTACTGAGGAAGACAGGAGGACTTAACAACTTTGCTAACCAACTTGAGAAGGCACCCTATCTTTGAGTAGACATTCTGTCCTTTTATGTGGCTTTACATTTGTGTCTTCAAGCATAGACTCCAGTTCAGTGAAAGCCACAAGTTTATCTGGATTAGCAAAGCTTTTTAGAAAGATTCATAATAACAAGAGACTGAATGATTTAGGTGTTAATGATCATAGTAGTGGACATACTTCAGCCAAATCAGTTTCCAGATCACTTGATGCTGCTGGTCACTCTGAAATCCTTAAACCGGACCCTGCACACTTGGATCCTCTTTACCTATTTTACTAAAAGGGAGGATTTCCAAGAAGTCACCAGTGACTACACGCAGCATCTTCCTAAGGCTGATGAAAAGGTGTCGTCCCCCAACCTATTCTTTGGGACTCTCTGTGATCTTCACATCAGGTTGTGAAAAGCCTTTGTAAAGAATAGCTATATATTCTAAGGGTCTTGCATGAAAAGCAGCATTGTCTACTTATTGCTAAACCCAGGCTTGCACCCCATCATTCAGTGCTGCCTAGTCTCTGTTGACTTTAGAACCTTCTCTGATACTGCTTGCAACTGATTGTGGCCACCAGTGATTTATGCTGTGGGCTGACTATTTCACTGGGGATGATTTTGCCACCAGTGGTTTATGCTGTGGGCTGACTATTTCACTGGGGATGACTTTGCATTCTATCACTCTACTCCAGTGCATCAGGATGCCTTAAACAGAGTGAGAAGTAAGTGCTGTGAATTCCGCCCACAAGTCAACAAGCACCTAGCATACAATTTTAAGGTCCAGCCACATGACACTGCTGTCCTTTATTTAGTAGATCTTATCTCAGGGATAGAGACTGCAGGCCATTAGAAAATTTGAAAATTATGCAAAATTATTTTCCATCAATGTTTGAAATCCCATTGAGGAAATAGCACAGTTGCCATAATAGTTATGGTCTTTGCTTCACATGCAGAAAGTAATGGTTCTATCCTGACCTCTGACCAATGTCTGGAGTTTACATATTCTTTTAGTGAGGTTCCTTCCCATCTCTCAAAAATGTATGCTGGGAGTATTCACATGTAACTTACCCAAAAATGGAGTCATGCACAGCAACAGAGACACTAGGTGTTGCCTATTGTGAGGAGAGTTTTAAAGACAAACTGCTTTAGGCATTAACTGTGAGATGTACTTCCTGGACTAGGAAGAGAGATGTTATTGATCTGTCTGAATATGTGTCTTGAGCTGGTATTTTGTTAGTATTGTGCAGCATTCTACCTTCACCAAGGATGATGCCACAGTATGAACAATAAATGATGACTGACTTCAATAATTGGCTTAGTTTCTGGTGTCTTTCAATGGGGATTAAATAGTTGTCAGAGTGGGACATGGTTAACAAACCACATTGCTTTGAAAAGGATGATCAACACCTGTTTCACATACACTTCCGTATATTGGCTAAAACCTTATCTATCCCTTAGAACCTTTTTTGGGCAATGCCAAATTGACAAATCTACAGACATAGCAAATAAAACCCAAGGAAACCTAAAGGTGTCAATGTTCGATGCTAGGAGCCTAAACAAAAAACTCAACACCCTACAAGCTCCCCTCATACTGGAGAATATAGACATCTATGCTGCTACCAGGACATGATTTAAATCCACAGAAAGTACTCTGGTAGTGCAAGTGGCTCCCACACATTCAGAACATCAGCTGCACAGGCAGGGCAAAAGGTGGAGGCATTTCAGTATATATTAGCAACAAGCATAACTTTACTTGGGTTAAACAGGACAATGCCCTGGAATTTATTCAAGTGAAAATCACCATAGACAAAGTTCCATACCATATCCTAACAAGCTATAGGTCATCCTGTATCATCCTAAAATCCTACCCAGACCTACTATTACACTCACCATTACACCAAATGCCCTATTCATGGAATATTTTAACTAATCTTCTATAGGCTGGGAAACATACACTGACTCATACTCACAGGCCCAACAATTCCTGGACTTTATTAACGCAAATACCATACCCATCTGAAGCTCAAATGTACTGGACTTGATACTCAGCAATATGGGTGAGTCCTGCACCCCCTTCCAGAGTCACATCCTCACTGGTGAGGTCACCTATGAAAAAAATCAACTCAGTAACCCCAGAAAACCCTGTAACAATTAGGAACTACTTCAAGGCAAACTGCATCCTATAAAGCGATAGTCCTTCACAACTCATTGCACCTTCCCTTCCCAAGTTCATAGCAAAGCATGCAAAATTGTTCACAGACGCTGTACAACTATGTAAATGGCTGTATAGAAACTGCTGTGCCTACTAGAAGTAAGCCAAAAACAAACTCTAAAACACATTGAAGGAATGATAACTTTTATAGGGTTTATAACAAAAGGAAAAAAGTCATGGCTAAAATCAAGAAGAGCAACTCCCATGATGATAGAAGCTTTCTAATTCAGCAAAGCAGGAAACTAAGAGGATGAATTAAGTCCAACAAAGCTAACTACCAGGTCAAGATAGCCTCACAGGCTAAAGGCAACCACAAGGACTTTTACAGCCATATCCCAAACCTCAAAGGCATCATGTTTCAGTGTGCTGAACTGGTGGTCAGTGGTGCCACTTTCACTGATCAGAGCAACACAGCAAATTTGCTGACTGAAAAATTCAGTTCATACTTCACCCACTCTCACTCTCCCCACCTACCAACATGAAATACTTACTAGCATAACCTTTCAACTATTAACAAGGAGCAGATCCTGATGGTTCTCACTAAGGACAAAAAGAGAGCTTCATTGGGCCCTGACAGTATCCCAGGATGCCTCCTATAAAGCTTGAAATATGACCTATCAAGATCACTTGAGCCACTTTTCAACTCTAACCTCACAGCAGGCTTTGTACCACAAGAATGAAGAATTGCAACTGTTATCCCACTTCACAAGGGTGGGCCATAAACTGATCACTGAAATTACAGACCTATTTCTGACTAGTGTAAAATGCAAAGCCATAAAAAGAATCATCATGAAGATGATCAATAAAGATATAGGCAACCTTCAGACAATGGGTCCAACCCAATTTGGCTTTGTCAAGAAATGTCATGCCTACTAAAGTTGGTGGACTTCTTTAAGAAGGCCACCAAGGAATGGATGAGGGAAAATGGTACATACCACCTACCTGGATCTGGCTAAGGTATTCAATATAATACCCCTTTTGGGTTGTTGTTGTTGTTGTGTCTTTTGGCTTTTCCAGGTTAGGGGTCGCCACAGCGGAACTCCGGTCTGCTAATGATTGGCAGTAGATTTTTATGTGCCAAGTTGCCAGCCCTGACGCACAACCTTCAACGAAGGTATGCCCATTCACGCATGTCTCCACACAGAAGACGCTCTAGATGAGAATTGAACAGGAGAATGTCTAACTGTGAGGCGACAACGCTACTGAAGCACCACCACCGCAGTATCCATAATACCCCTTTTGGGTATAGTTGACAAACTCATTCAACTATGGATAAACCCCTACATAACTTGCTGGATTGCCAGCTGGCTCACAGACAAGAACAAGAAAATCAGGAATGGTGATACTACTCAACTAAGAGACTGGTCACCAGTGAGGGTATCTCAGGGATCCATGCTGGAACCACTCCTATTTGGCATCTACTTCTGTGTGGTAAAGGCAAATGTCAATGGCTTTTGGCTTACAAGATTCACAGATGAATGCAAATTGGGAGCTATCACAGATTTTGTCATGACTCAAACATCTTACAAAAAGGTCTAACTCTGTCAAATGACTGGTGTCAAAGTCGCAGATTAAAATTCAATGCCAAGAAATGCATGATAGTGCTTTTAGGGAAAACTGCCACCCAAACTAATTTCTCCATTGGTAGAGAGGGCCCCTAAGAGTTGATAAAGGTAGTTAGGGATGTGGGAACATAATATAGACAATAATCTGGCCTTTGACCATCATGTGACCAAGGCAGAAAGAAAACTATTCTATGTTCCCCAACTTATAAGTAAGGGCATGGCATTCAGGCCCAAGGAAGTCATAACTGTATTGACACCTTATTCAGCCCTTATATTATAAGACCCACCAGCATGTACCTGACCAGGCATAAGCAACAGTTAAAATGCCCACAAAGGTTCCTTACCAGGAGAATCCAAGGTATAAGCACATCGTCCTATACAGATTACTATAAAGCCCTATCTCTATATTCTGTCTCCTACAGGTTACAAAGAGGAGATGTATGCCTGTATACAAGATATTGTCAAATCAAGCTCTGATGGACCTTTTGCACATCAGCAAAATGAGCAGCATCAGAACCACTAAATCCAAGGATGTAAATTTTGCTTGTGACATAAATAAGACATGTTGATGAGACAGGTATGTGTGTCAGAGGATCCTCATGCCTTAGAACTGGCTTCCCATCCATGTGAAGTAAAGTCAGTCCCTAACCCTATTTATGTGTAACCATGATCAATGGATGGGAAACTGGAAATTCACCCTAGGACTGGCCTCGCTCATAGACAGAGGCAGACATTAATGCCCAAACTAACACCCCCCATATCCTATAAAAATGTCTTAACATAACCTTTCCTAATAAATGCCCATGATACATAGAGACACAATTGGGTTGGATTACATGGCAAGATTTATAAAGTCCTTGGTGGTCGTTAGCATAGTATATACCTATGAACCTATGAGTCTGTGAAATAAATTATGCTCAAATGGAAATCCCATAATCCACTAAATGCAGAGGATTGCTGAATCATAACTGAAAATGGCCACCAGGTGGAAAACCCTCTAACAGGACTCAGAGAAATAGTTCCTTTTCACAGATCATACAAATCAGTACTTCAACAGGTCCATCATTGAGCTGAATATTTCTGATTCCATTCTGGTGGTTCCTCCATCATCACGATAGGTCTAATTTATTATGTGGGCTTTGTCTCCACAGAAATAAGTGCAGTAGCATAAATGGATATTTCTGAGCCATTAAAGCAGTCCTACAGAGCTCCTGAGATTACATTTCAGTTATTCTCCTTGCTCTACTCAAAATAAACAGTAAAAACTCAAGTAATAGTGACACATCAATCCTTTTTTTTAACCTGTTGACACTGGAGGTTTAATTTTTCATACCATTTTTTTCACTTTAATGATAGTTGCAAGTGACTGTATATTTCATTTCTGTTAATCTGTTAATTTGGTTTATTCGTTTGCTTTTGCACATAACTGTCATTCTGTCTACCTCATGAAGCTTTGTTGGCTTTTCAAGTGTTGAGTTAGATTAACAGAGTTATAAGATATTCACCATAAATCTGTCTTTTGGTCAGTTTGTAATCAAACTATTTATTTTCTTTCTTTCTTGCTTTCTTTTTTTTCTTTTTTTTTTTTTTGATCAGGCACATCCTAATTGATAGAATTTGGTAAACACCTGCAATTTATGTTTTGAACTGTGCATATTTATATAACTAATGTTATCTCAGAAGGTTCAACAGATATGATCAGGTTAAAACCTACTTATTTCCATTTTCTGATACAATACTAATTTATGTGTTTTTAATACAGATGTAGCACTATCTATCTGCTCCACCTTCTTACATGCCTGTATATATCTATCTAGCTATCTATATATATATATATATATATATATATATATATATATATATATATATACATATATATATATATATATATATATGTATATATATATATATATATATATATATATATATATACATACGTGTATGTTTTATTTGATATAATGTTATCACTTTAGAGTTTTGGCAATGTTATTAAGTGTTTTAGATTTATATGAATAATATGAGACAAATGCTATGTATTTCCTTAAAAGTATAACATTTTGGTGAGAAATGAATGTAATAGAGATCCCCAAGACAGGACAAGCACACACACACACACACACACACACACACACACACACACACACACACACACACACACACACACACACACACACACACACACACACACATATATATATATATATATAGAGAGAGAGAGAGAGAGAGAGAGAGCAAACTATTTCTCTAATCAGTATATGCAGACATAACCTAAACTGAAATACTAGGACAACTGGTGGCACTGCCGAACCAAAACTTACTCCTCAAAGAATAATTATTCTTTGACAAAGTCTAAAAGGTAGTTGAGGATTGCCTTTCCCTTGATCAATACTATTCTTATGTGGAAGAAAATTGATGCCTAATTCAGTATCCTGTCATTGTAGCAAACTTGAAAGGCCATTATTGCTGGAATCCCTTTTGGCATTACATGGAAAAAAAGGCTAGAAAACACCATATTCAAAAATAGCTATTATCTTCTTGTCTGTTGAACATGAGGCTGGTGCTGACAGTTTTTAATCAAACTTTTCATTTTTTGCAGCTTTAGAAAATCTGGAAAGTTCACTCTCATTAGAGAAAAAAAATCTTTATCTTTATTTGATTATGTTATCCATTAATATATGGTGCATTAATCTTTGCATATATATATATATATATATATATATATATAGAGAGAGAGAGAGAGCGGATCTTTAGCACAAATTGCTAATTCTAACCACCGTTAAAAAGTAAATGATTTATAGCTGTTTGTTACTCTTGCAATGTACTTAACCTATTTCTTCTACTACATCTAGAAAGATTCTACATTCATTTGCATAAATAAAGAAATGCTAGAAGCATAAAACAGATGAAAGATACAAGGGATGTGAAACAACAAGGAAAACTATTACAAATAACTATGTATACTTCAGATAAAATAAACATTGAATAGCATGATGAAATAAGATTACAATAACAAACAAAGCATAACTGTGCAAGTTGAACTTACCCTAACAGTAGATGGTCAAAGTATCACTGCTGCAGTAGTCTTAGCTATATGGGTTATATCCTACAAAAGCTATAACAGCCTGCCAGCTTTCAAAGCTTCAGGGAACCTTCCAGGCACCCAAACTGTTAAGCAGCTGGAGCTGAGCTAGTTTTGGGTGCAAAGCCCCTCAGAGCTTTCCTGCCAGCAGAAAGAAGGAGGCTGAACTCTAAAATGACTATGCTAGGAGTAACAAAACATAAATGTCCACACCCTGGCATAAAAGCCACACCAAAAGCAAGGGGGTAGAGGAAGGGAGCTGATATTGCAGCAGTGACCATTCAAACATCTGCTGTTATGGTAAGTTCACCTTACACAGCTGTACTAGGTTCATCGTATTGAGCACTGCTGCATTAGCCTTAGCTATATGGGTTGATTACCACAGCCAACTACATTTGGAAAGTGGAAGGAGAAGAGTCCAGGAACCCCTGGAGAATAGTCTTAGCAAAGCTTGATCTGGTCGTACAGAAGGAATCAAGCTTATACTGCTTATGTACATTGGACCAAGTTGTAGCTTCTACAATATGTCTAGAATCTAAACCTTTCCAAAAAGCCATAAATGAAGCCAAGGCCCTGGTAGAGAGAGCCTTGATCCTGCCTGGAAACGATTTGTTATGGTGAGTATAACAAAAGTTAATAGTCTTGTACAACTATTTGGAAATAGTCTGTTTTGGCACTTGTTGTCCTTTCTTCTTACCTTCACAAAAAATTAACAACTTATCCAAAGATCTGAGTGATATAGTTCTGTCAAAATAGTATATCAGCTGTCTTTGGATATCCAAGGTATGGAATGTCCTTTCTCCCTCATTTTTAGATTCAGTAAAGAAAACAGGAAGATGGGTAGTTTGGCTTAAAGTAAACATGGATATGTATGAATGAAAATACATTGAGGCAGTTAAGCATGCATTTTCATTGCATTGTTCTTTTTATATTTAATAAACGTGTGTGTTTCCCCAAATTGGTGGTTCATTGGTGGTAACCTCTCCAGTGCCATTTTGTGGTGAACTTTTAGGACGGAGCATTGCTCTTTTGGCACTGTAACCTTTTTTGGGATTTTGTTGGTGGAAACATGGATATCATTTTAATTATAACAGAAGGGTTAGTTCTCAAAGAAACTCTTGTCTGTATAGAAAATGATTTAGGGTTGACTCACAGAAAGAGCTTGCAACTCAGATACCCTTCTTGCAAACATCAGAGCAATCAGTAAAACTGTTTCCATGTTAAGAACCTCAAGTCAGCCAGATTAACTGGTTTAAATAGAGAAAGTGCTAGCTTCTCCAATGAAATATTAAAATCCCAAGGAGGGCCCACCAGTTTACTTGGTGGCCTTTTACGTAAAACCACTTTTAAGGGCATCTTATTGAGACTTCCTTGAAAGTGGAGAATCTAAAGGCAGACGTTGAAAAGGCTGATAAATGAACTTTGATAGAAGAGTAAGAAAGGCCGTAGGATAGTAAAGAGAATAACTAGCCCTGGCTTGGTGACAATTATGTTGTTAACACACACAGGAAAACATTTGCTTTTTGCTAATAATTGATTTTATAGTAACAGGCTTCCTTGCCTCCTTTTTTAACTGCCGCTGATCTTCAGAAAACAAGTGCCTAAAAGGAATTAAGGCCTTTTAATCCAGGCCGTCAATTGACAAGACATCTACAACAACTGGAAAAGCCGAAGAAATACCTCACAAAGAGGATTATCGGCCTCAAAGAGATGCCCTACGCAGACCATCTCAAAAAACTCCAGCTTTACTCCATCACATATCGCCTACTTAGAGGCGATCTCTGCCTAACATACAAAGCTATGTCAAACCCAGATCTGTTGGACATGCTCCACTTAAAGAAATTAAAATCCGTCTGAGCTACATGGTCTAGGGACCTAAACCTTATCACCACAATAAACAGAACATGCTGGAGGGATATATTCCTGTCCCAGAGACTTCCCATACTCTAGAACAAACTACCTATCTTTGTCAAGCAAAGCTCCTCATTAGCACTCTTCAAGAAAAATCTTGATGATTGGATGGGAAACAGGAAATTCACCCTGGGGATCAATTCTGTGGCTCTGCTCGACTGGGGCACGGGAAAATAATTTTCTTGGGTGGCAAAAGCCAGGGTACCTTTTTGGCTAGGCTTATATAGGCCCTAGGGCCAATAGCCAAATACCTACCTATGAACCTATGAACCTATGAAGTTGATTGATGTTGGGGTGTATCAAATACCCCTGTTCTTGTGTGAGTAGATCTGGTCTGTGAGGAAGCTTGTGGTAATTGCCCATGGCCACTTCTAAAAGAAGGGAGAACCAGAGTTGCCTTGGAGAGTAGGGAGTTACCACAATGTTCTTAGGAGATTCCTAATGAATCTTCAGAAGTAACCTGGATATTAGTGGAAAGGGTGGAAAAGCATACTAGAACATTCCTCTATAATGAAAGAAAAGACATCTGTCTTCCAGGCCTTCTTGCATAGAGTTCTGGAACAGATGTTTGACAGCTCATTATTCAAAGAAGAGACAAAAGGGTCTACTTGAGGAACTCCCCACAGATGGATTAAATGTTTGAAGACCCCCTGATGTAGTTTCCATTTATGAGGGTCTGCCCTGGTCTTCTCAGTTTGTCTGCAACACAGTTTCACTCTGATGGAATGTAGGATACCTGTGCAGCAAGATTGTGCTGTGAATCTATATCCCAAGATAATGTGGCTAGTCAGCAAAGGGGGTAAGACCATTGATGTACCGCATGACTGTTGTATTGAATCAAACAACTTTGAAGAGTTCCTGGGGGATGATTCAGAGAGTTAAATGCCATGATCCTATGATCCTCTTGGACATGGGCAGTCTACTGCTAGAGGAGTGTTTTCCAGCTCTGAAATTGTACCTTATTGGCTGTTTTGGGCTGCATTCTATCCCCTTTAACTTTCTGCCTTAAAAACTCATGTTTGCATGGGTTTGTGCTTGTTTTTGCTCAAGAAATCCTATTTTAGCCTCCTACAGACTACAAGAGCAGCAGAAAGGAGAAAGATAGACTTTGATTGATCCCAAGTACCTCCATTTACTTTTCTATTGCTTACAATTGCTTACTGTAGTTTATTTTAGTTGTTTTATAAGTTATTGCATTTATTTCAACTGCATTTACTGTTTGTTGGCTACACACTCAAGTGCGCTAGCCTGCTCTGTGTTTAAAGTGACTTTATTGTTGTTTTAAGTGTATTTATTACTGTTTTCCTAAAAAGCAAACAAAAAAATTATATCTGTTTCCTCATTTTCCCACCATTTTCTGTTACTAGAATAGTCCAGATTCAGATTTTCTGAATTCAGACTGTACTGGAGTTTCTGAGTTGTCCAGACCTTTCTGAGATAGAGGGAAGCCTTTCTGCTTATCAGTGGAAGTGGTAAGCACTGAGCAGCCTATCTACCACTAGAAGAGTGGTTTCCAGCTCTGAAATTGTACCTTATTGGCTGTTTTGGACTGCATTCTATCCCTTGTAACTTTCTGCCTTAAAAACCTGTGTTTGTGTGGGTTTGTGTGAAGCACAGCGCTGCTAAGCTAGGGTATACTATTACCAGTGCAAGAAAGTCTACTCTTCAAAATTTCCCTTAAATCTTGCTAGCTCTCTTCTTTTCTGCACTTAAACTACCTTATAAAGTTTAGCACTTTTTCAGACTTCTCATAGCAATTACTGTAGCACACAGACTGCTACCAGCTGTAAACTTTCTATAAAAGAAACAGCCACGGTACTTAATAAATTACACACCCCTCCAGGCATGTCCAAAGGTCAGTTCCCCATGTGTACTCATATTAACCTGGTGAACCTGAGCATCCTGAGGCAGTGTAGAAACTGCCCATATACACTGACAACCCTCTCCTCTTACCCCACAACACTCAGACTTGTGAAAGATGCACCTATTTATTCAGATCAAAAGCCATGCACTCTCTATCCAAGACTGGAACAGCCAGTCAAGAGGAGAAGATCAACACTAGCACCACACCACAAGGAATGCATAGTCACATACCCTCAGACCTACCACATAATAACACAAAAAACACACCCACCATCATGGATGCTCTCAATAAACATCTACCCAAACAGCAGAGACCTCCAAGGCATTAATGCATGCAGCCACTGCACCACAACACAAACCACGAGACACATACCTCATACAAACAGTGTGCCACGCAACCAAAGCCCCTAAGGCATAACAGCTTACCGAATACACTCATCAAAGGTGACTCAATAGTAAGGCACACTGATGTCCCACCCACTAGGCTGAATAAGGAGAAGGTAACAGTCAGCTGCCTGTTGGGAGCCAGGATATTCCACATAACACACTCACTCAGGTCACTCCACAAGAGGTACAGATATGACTCTGTCATTGTTCATGTTGGTGTGAATGACCTGAGACGCACCTCGCTGGACTACATGAAAAGAGACATAGAGGAGTTCTCGGATCATGTATCCAAGGAGGGCATGGCCTTAGCCCTCCTACCATCACCAAGAATGATACCACAGTAAAAACAAAAAAAGACTGACTTCAATAATTGGCTATGTTTCTGGTGTCATTCCAAGGGGATTCAGTATCTGTCTGCCTGGGATGACATGATCGACAGATCTTGATGCTTTGCCAGCATCTGTCACCCCTGAGCTTCTGTATACTGGCCAAGGCCCTTGCCACCCCTATAGGGCCTTTTTTAGACAATGTCCAGAAGACCAAAATACCACCATAACAGTTAAAAGCAACTGTAATCTGAGGGTTATGCTACTCAATGCTAGAAGTCTAAATCACAAAATGCACTCGTTTGAAGTGCTCCTTAAAATGGAGAACATTGACATTTGTGCAGTAATGGAGACCTGGTTCAAGGCACCTGAAAGCACTCCTGTGCTACCAGGCTATAATTCATATCACACCTTTCAGCCCCAAAATGTGGACCGAAGTCCTAAAGGCAGTGGTGTCTCCATATTCATAAAGGATATGTACACCTCCAGGTTAGTAGCTCAATGTAACACATCAGAGATCCTCCAGGTACAACTAACACAGGGCAAGACTGCAATCCAGGTTGTTACTTGCTATAGATCCCCCACCATGCCCCAAGACACCCACTCCACATTACTAAACACCATGGAAGATATTAAGGTCCAACCCAACACCCTCACACTGGGTGATTTTAACTATGCCTCCATTAACTGGAAAAACTACTGAAGTACCTACACACTTGCTCAACATTTCCTGGAATTCATCAATTCCACTGCAATGGACCAGCTCATTCTCACCCCCACTACAGGAAGCAACATCCTCAACCTGGTTATTGCTAATATGGGTGACCGTTGCTCTACTCCAATTGTCAACTCCTGCCTGGTCAGATCTGACCACATGCTAGTCACCATGTATATCCACATCCCACCCACACCCCCCGCAAAGGAAACCACAGTGAAAAACTTTACCAAAGCCAACATTTGGCTTCTAAAAACTGAGGTGGCTAACTTTACAATGCCCATCCAAATGGAGAATAAGTGCAGGACTGCTGAATCATACACCAATGCACTGTATGATCACATACACAAATGCATGGAATGGGTCATTCCCAATAGAACCAAGATGCTCTCCTCCAAAAAGAAAAGGAAGCCAATCTGGTGGTCCTCTGCCATAAATAAACTCTACAGCAGAAGGAAGAAACTGTTGCAGAACAAGGCGAAGTCCCAAGACTGGAAAAACTCCCTTGTCAGCCTCAACAAAAAGCTGAGATCCCTCATCAAATCCCCTAAAGCTAGTTACAAAAACAATATTGCAACAGATACTAAAGACAACCACAAGGCCTTCTATAGTTATGTCAAAAATCTACAAGGCAATGCTCAAATATGCTCGGAGCTACTACACAATGATAACTCCTATATTGAGCCAACAGACATTGCCAATATACTGGCTGATAGATTCAGTGCCAACTTAGGTTCATAGGTTCATAGGTTCATACTAGGCTATCTGCCCTGAGGCAATTATAAGCCTAGCCCGATTCTGTATGGCTTACGCCACCCCTTGATTTGAGTATACTGTGCCCTTTTTAAGGTTTAGTTTACTGTGCCTCTGTCTAATAGTGACACGGGAGTAATCCCTGGGACAAATCTACGATCCCCCATCCACCTATCGAGATTCTTCTTGAAGAGATTCAATGAGGTGCTCTGCCTCACATGAACTGGAATTCTATTCCAGAGTGAAGGGAGCCTCTGGGTTATGAACCTGTCCCTCCAGCAAGTTCTATTTATTTCTGTTCTGAGGTTCAAGTCCCTCAAGCTTGTGGCTCTAAGGGATTTAGATTTACTGAGGTGGAGCATGTCCATTAATTCTGGATTTGACATAACTTTGTATGTCAGGCATAGATCGCCTCGAAGTAGGCGGTATGCAACTGAGTAGAGCTGGAGTTTTTTTAACCGAGCAGCATATGGCATCTGTTTGAGACCCTTGATCCTCTTGGTGAGATACTTTTGGGGTCTTTCTAATTGCTGCAGGTGTCGGGTAAGGTACATCCCAAAAGGGGCATTGTATTCTATGATGGGACTGATGAGGGATGAATAAAGGGGCACGATTACCTCTTCTGATCTAGATGTGAAACCCTTCGTGATGAGGTGGGCTATGTAGAAGGTCTTTCTAACCACTTTGGCAATGTGGTTTTCAAAGGAGAGATTGCTATCAACTTGGGTCCCCAGGTCCCTAATAACTTTCTCTGTACTTAATGGGTTTCTGCCTATGTGGTAATTTGTGGGCACATTGTTTTTGCCAAAGGGTATAACTATGCATTTTTTGGCATTTAGCTTTAAACCATGGCGCTGGCACCAGTTATCTGTCTCTGTGAGACCTTTCTGAAGGATGTTTGTGTCAGCTGGAGAGTTGATTATGGCGCCCAGTTTGCCGTCGTCTGCGAACTTGGTGAGCCATAGTCCTCCCACGTTTGCCTGTACCTTGGAAAAGTATATACCGAACAAGAGTGGTCCAAGGACAGAACCCTGTGGGATGCCACTTGTGACTGGTTTTGAGTCTGACATGGCTCCAGCAACTCTCACTCTCTGGGATCTGTCTTTGAGCCAGTTTGCGACCCATCTTGTGACATAGGGGTTTACATTTAAGCTGGATAGCTTATCTATGATACCCGAGGTGGGTATTGTGTCAAATGCCTTTGCAAGATCCAGATAGGCTGTGTGGACTACCTTCCCTTCATCTATGGCTTTGGTGACTGTTTTGAAGAAGTCATCCAGGTTCAAAAGGCAGGATCTGCCCTTGACAAAGCCGAACTGGGTAGGATCTAGTGTCTGTAGGTCCCCAATGTCTTTGTTTATGAGCTCCATGATGATCCTCTCCATGGCCTTGCAGACTAAGCTAGTCAGGCTTATGGGGCGATAGTTTCCAGGGTCCATAGAGGCTCCACCTTTGTGGAGTGGGACCACTGTTGCTGTATGCCATTCTGTGGGCACATATCCTGTAGTGAGGCTGAGATTGTATAGCTGTTTTATTTGAGGGATTAGTTCCTCTTGGAGTTCATGTAGGACGCAACCTGGGACGCCATCTGGTCCCATGGAAGCAGTGTTTTTTGCTTTGGAGAGGGCAGCCTTCACCTGAGCATCAGAGATGTTTGGGAGGCAGCCCTCTGCTGGGATAGATACTTGCTCTTTTGGGGGGGAAGGGGTGGAGAAGTTTGTACTGAACCTGTCTGCCAGGATATTGGCGATCTCTGTGGGTTCAGTGTATTTTTTGTCGTTTAGAATCAACTCAGAACAAGTCTGGGAGTTGCATCCCAGGTTTCTAACATAACTCAGAACAAGTCTGGGAGTTGCATCCCAGGTTTCTCACATAACTGAAGAAACCCTTATGATTGTCTTTGGTGTCCTGTGCAATTTTTCTCTCGAAGCTGGCCTTGGAGGATTTTATGAGGGATCGTAATTTTTTGCTAGTACTGATCAGAGATGCCTTCCCTATTAGGGATTTTGCTCTATCATGTAGTAGCTTCTTCCTTCTATTGTACAGTTTATTTATGGCAGGGGTCCACCAGACTGGATGCCTGCCTTTGGATGATTGGGTCTTGGTTTTGTTTGGGATAGCATGATCCATGCATTCCTGAAGATGTCCGTAGAATGCGTTTATATAGGATTCTGCAGTTTGGTCCGTAGTTTCCACTGGCCCTGGGGCCTTGAAGGATTCCACTTCAGTTTTGAGAAGTGAGAAGTTCACTTTTGAGAAGTTTTTCACTGTGGTTTTCTGGGCTGGGGGTGGGGTCGGGATGTGGACATCCAGTGAAATTAATTTATGGTCTGATCTTACCAATGAGGGATATACTTCTGGTGTGGAGCATAGAGTCCCCATGTTGGTAATGATCAGGTCTAGTATGTTGTCCCCTCTTGTGGGAGTGGTGACTAGTTGTTCCATAGCATTTGAGTTTATAATTTCCAGGAACCTTTGGGCTAAGGTGCTGGGGCTTGAGTAGTGCTCCCAATCAATGTTTGGGTAGTTGAAGTCACCCAATATAATGGTGTTCGGAGAGATCTTCATGTTCTCCAATGTTTTCAGGAAAGCCGAGTGGGATTCCTGACTTTGAGAGGGTGGTCTGTAGGATGCTATAAACTGAAAAGCAGTCTTGCCCACTGTTAGTTGCACATGGATGGTCTCCGATACTTCGTGCAGTGCCACTAACCTGGAGGTGTGGATATCCTTGATAAATATGGAAACTTCCCCTCCTTTTGTGGTTTGGTCCGGGTGTTGGGGCCAAAAACATGATATGAGGTATAGCCTGGTAGTGCTGGGGTGCTCTCTGGAGCCTTGAACCAGGTTTCTGTCACTGCACAGATATCGATGTTCTCCATACTGAGGAGAGCTTCGAGTGCATGCATCTTGAGGTTAAGACTTCTGGCGTTTAGCAGCATTACCCTTAGTTTCTTGTTCCTTGTGCTGTCTATGGGGGTGGGTTTGACTTTTTTGAGCCTTGCCTAAAAAGGCACTATGGGGGTGGCAAGAGCCTTTGCCAATATCCGAAAGCCCAGTGGTGACAGGTGCAAGCCGTCCCTAGCGAAGCAACTTGGCTTGTCGAGCATGTCATCCCAGGCTGACAGACACTGGATCCCCTTTGAATGACACCAAAATTTTAGCCAATTGTTAAAATCGATCATTTTGTCTTTGTACTGTGGCATCATTCTAGGTGAGGGTAAGATGCTGCTCAAGGTCAGGGTCATACCAGCCTGGGCTACATGATCAGAGAGCTCCTCTATGTCTCTTTTCATGTAGTCCAGGGAGGTACGTCTCAGGTCATTCACACCAGCATGTACAATGACTGAGTCATATTTGTATTTGCTTTGGAGTGACCTGAGTGCTTGCGTTATGTGGCAGATCCTAGCACCCGACAGGCAGCTCACCGTGACCTTCTCTTTATTCAGCCTGGTGAGCGGGACGTCAGTGTGTCTGACAATAGAGTCACCTATTACAAGAGTATCAGGTGTGTTATTCAGCCTTAAGGGCTGTGGCTGCTTGGCACACTGACTTTGTGGGCTATGTGTTGTGCGTGTTTTGTTTTGAGGTAGCGTTTGCTTGGATGTCTGCTTTGGAGGTCTCTGTTGCTCAGGTAGATTTTTATTTAGAGCCTCCGAGTATGTTTTTGTGTATTTATGTGTTTGGTTCGCTGATGTGGTGGGACTATGTGATACTGGAATTGTGTTGTGTGAGGTTACCTTCTCCTCCTGACTGGTTACACCAGTTTTGAGATGAGATAGCTAAAGAAATCCCAATCCTTGTGTGCCACAAATTCCAGAGACCTCAACCTCATTACCACAATCAACAGAACTTGTTGGAGGGACAGGTTCCTAACCCAGAGATTGCCCATGCTCTGGAATAGACTTCCCTTACACATCAAGCAGAGCACCGCACTGGCCCGCTTCAAGAGAAATCTTGATGAGTGGATGGGAAATAAAAAATTCACCCTGGGGATCATTTCAGTGACCCTGCTGGACAGAGGCACTGGGAAATAACGTCAGGTGGCATGTTGCCAGGGAATCTTTTTGTCTAGGCTTTTTGTAAAGGCTCCAGGGCCAGTAGCCTAGTACACTCCTATGAACCTATGAACCTATTACTAAATACAATCCTCAGTATTGAATAGAGTATCTATGGTATTACATTGGGATGAAACAGCTAGGCTTGAAATGACCTTTCTGGTCGATAGCTTTGTAACCTCCTATGAGCCTTGTAATCTCCCATGATCCTATGATCCTATGATCAAGGCAAGTATTTCCTAGGTATTTATGCTTGATCTTTCCTTGGTGTCCCAAATCCTAGCACATTTATCCCTTCTGAAATTGCTGCCCAAGCAAAGGCTGAAGCATCTGTTGTGTCTAACTGCCTTGGAACAGGGAGAGAGAAGGGGAGACCTCAACAAAATATTTCTTTTTTGACAAATCCAGGTACTGGGATATGAAAAGACAAAGGGTGTTGATTCTGGAAGCAAAGAGATTTGAGATACCACTGTATCTTTCTCATGTGGAATCATGCCACGGATATCATGAAAATCATAAATGCCATGAGACCAATAATCATCAGGTATTTCCTTGCAGTGACCAAAGTCTGAGTAGAAAACCTTAGAAACAGATCTAAATGAGGATGTATGTTTTTCCTGTGGAAGAATAGCTCTTTAAACTGAGGTCTCTGGTTGATTGCCAGGAACACAATCCTGTGTGAAGGAGTCAAGAAAGACTTTTGACTCTTCTCTTGGAATCCCAGCTTATCTATGAGACCTCTTACTGAAAAGGAGATTCCTGACACTTTGAAAAAAGACTGCAAAGATAAACAAGTTGTCCAAATATGGAAAAATGTGGATACCCTGTAGTCTGCAATGAGCTATAATTGGAGCTAGACAGATTTGGAATACTCTTGGTGCTGTGAATAGTCCAAAGGTTAAGGTATGTAACTGATAATATGATGTAGATATACAAAACTTTAAGAAACATCCGGACTGGATGAAGAGGGATGTGATGATAAACATCTTATAAGTCTAGTGTTACCAGGAAACTTGACAGAGGAAGAACAGGCAACAAGTTGTGATGGGACGTCACTTTGAATTAGGGTACAATCACAAAAAGAATAATAAAGCGAGTTGCAACCTGAAAAATCACATAACTACATTTATTGACAAAAAAACAATAAACATACAATTCCTTTCCTTAGCGCTTTCACCCATTCGTATCATGGGTTTCATCAGAGTAAAGTCTTGTGGAAGCAGCTACCATATATACTTAATGTTATCCAATCACAGTACATTGTTAATTTACTAATTTGTAAAATGAAGATTACCTAAAATAGAGCAGCAAACTTAAACAGAAAAATTTTTCTTTAGAGAATTTCTTGAATAGTTCTTTAAAAATGGTTAAATAATAATTCATGTTTACAAAATTGTTATACATAGAATAAAATGTAGTGCAAAAAATCAATATTGTCTAAAAGCACATACCTACATACTTAGTCAAAATCTTTAAAAACCTAAAATTAATGAACAATACAATAATATTGATAGTTTTACAATAATTAATTTTAAGTCTACAATATAAATATTTTCAATAAATATACTATAAATAAATGCAACTTATAAAAATATATATCTAAATATTGTAAGATTTTAATTTTAAATGACAGGCAATAGATACATGCTCGTTGATACCTGGTTTATTACATGAATTTAGTCTCAACTGCCAGATACACTCTTTTAATTCTAGTAGAGTATTCACATCTCCTTCGTTAATAAAATTTTGAGGTATTCTGTCAATAACAAAAAACAGAAATCTTTTAAATTCTTTACATGAATTATTATTTAACCATTTTTAAATAACTATTCAAGAAATTCTCTAAAGAAAAATTTTTCTGTTTAAGTTTGCTGCTCTATTTTAGGTAATCTTCATGTTATAAATTAGTAAATTAACAATGTACTGTGATTGGATAACATTAAGTATATATGGTAGCTGCTTCCACAAGACTTTACTCTGATGAAAAAGCGCTAAGGAAAGGAATTGTATGTTTATTTTTTTTTGTCAATAAATGTAGTTGCGTGATTTTTCAGGTTGCGACTCGCTTTATTGTTCTTTTACGAGTTTATTTTCAAGTTTTTATTTTGTGAGTAGTGTTGGTGTTTCGCTTCCTGACTATCACGGGCTGTTAAGGATTACTAAGACTTAAGGACCATTGTTAAGTGTGTAGCAATATTTCCACGTTTATCTCCTAAAAACCAATTTTATATAACTTTGGATATTATGGAGCAGCTACTACAACAACAATTTCTTATCACTCAACGTCTTTTGGCAGTATTTAAAGAGCAGAACAGCACTAATGCCCTTATTAATGACAATGCTCTTGTTCATGATCATGTACAAAACAAGAACAATGTGGTTGTTGAGAATGCTAATGTGTCTTTGTCTGATACGGAGGAACACATTTTCACGCTACATTCAACACCAGGAACTTCACGTAGCAACCCCGTAGCCAGCAATTGTCCGACGGATACTATGGGCGGTTGGACAGTATGTACCACGGAAGGGAACGAAAGGCACGTGGTTCCGAGGCTGAATTCGGAGAGGAACGCTAGGGACGGGGTTAATGGTGTTTGGCACAATACACTCAATATTCCACGAATAGAAGAAGTACTTTCGACTCCTTGTTTTGTACCCGTACATCAAGGTCATGATATGTGATCGCTTAACAAACAAATTGAAGACTTTGGGAAAACGTTGCAGAAGTACAAATCATTACAGATGGACAACGTGTATTTAGAAAGGTCTCTTGAACTTAACCAGGTACCTAAAGGGCTTAGAGTTTTTAAGGTACCATTTGGTTTTGAAAATGATAAAAAACTGTTTAAAGAACTTGTTGATATATTTGATTATACAGGTAAACAGCTGATGAAGTTAATTATCAAAAATAACAATACTAAGATAGCTAAATTCAATGTTACGTTAACTACACTTGACAATAGCATCAGAAATGATTTACTATTTGAACATAATAAGGGTAATTTTGATAATACACTTGCTGACATAAATAGATTTGTCAGTAAAGGCTTGGAAAACAAAAATGAAAAATTGCAAAGTGACACAAATGATTATTCAAATAACAAGGCATACACTCATTTTAAGGACTACAAATGCTTTTTCAGAACAGCAGGGAATGGCACTTATAATAACAACACGAATACAACATATAATAGTAACACAGTGCCTAGAGAAGATTCTCAAAGACACACAGGAGTTCAGGATGGTTATGTGAACCAGAGTGAACCTTTTTTAGAGGAACCTGCCCTTCAGAGATCTAAACGCTTGAAAGAGCGTTACCGAGGGCAGGATCAGTACGGTCAGCACAGCAACAGGAACAGATTCAGGCAAGTGCAACAGGATTACTGAGCATTAACTTGCCATTTCAGGCTGATGATAAGGTTTGTGAGTTAGTGAATTGTGTGAATTCCTTGAATTTTAAAGTTTTTAATGAGCCCACGAAAATTGTACAAGACACACAAAATGAATATAGTCAATTGAGTTTAGATGTGTTTGAAATTGACTCCAATTACTATGAGAATTCTAATGAAAATGTTTATGAATTGCAAAACCATAATGATTTTAAATGTGATATAATTACAGACAGTGTTTTTTCTGTGTACAATTACACAGAAAAACTTTTTAATGAAAACTATGTTTTACTTTTTAAAAAAGGTTTTAAATTTATTCCAGACTATAAAGTGGACATAGGGAAAACTCTGCTAAATTTAAAAACTTACACTAGGTTATTACATTTAAAAATGTTTTTTAAAAATAAAGCTGACATTGATCCGAAGTTAGAAAGGAAAAACTTCAATTTCAAGAGGTCAAGTACATTCATCCCACCTAGTAACCCTATTATTTACCTATTTGAAATGTTTTGTGAGACTCAAGAAAAGCATGGAAGGAAATGCATTTGACAGAGGACAACTTGACAGTAGCAGAAAGAGTTTGTCTTAGGGAACTAAGTGTCTCAAATGACCTGAGAATTATGAAACCAGACAAGGGGTGAGGGGTAGTGATTATGAGCACAACGGATTATCAACATAAAATGGCAAACTTGCTTAATGATGACACAACTTACACAGCGGTTTCTAAATATGATATGATAATGACTTATTATCGAAGGTATTACTAAGGAAGAATTTGATTACCTTTCAGTTGATTATCCTGTCACACCATCTTTTCTTTACATGAATTATTATTTAACCATTTTAACTATTCAAGAAATTCTCAGTTTGCTGCTCTATTTTATTACAAATTAGTAAATTAACAATGTACTGTGATTGGATAACATTAAGTATATATGTTTATTTTTTTGTCAATAAATGTATTATTCTTTTCGAGTTTATTTTCAAGTTTTTATTTTGTGAGTAGTGTTGGTGTTTGGCTGTTAAGGATTACTAAGACTTAAGGACCATTGTTACAATATTTCCACGTTTATCTCCTAAAAACCAATTTTATATAACTTTGGATATTATGGAGCAGCTACTACAACAACAATTTCTTATCACTCAACGTCTTTTGGCAGTATTTAAAGAGCAGAACAGCACTAATGCACAATGCTCTTGTTCATGATCATGTACAAAACAAGAACAATGTGGTTGTTGAGAATGCTAATGTGTCTTTGTCTGATACGGAGGAACAGATTTTCACGCTACATTCAACACCAGGAACGCGTGGTTCGGGTTAATGGTGTTTGGCACAATACACTCAATATTCCACGAATAGAAGAAGTACTTTCGACTCCTTGTTTTGTACCCGTACATCAAGGAACAAACAAATTGAAGACTTTGGGAAAGTACAAATCATTACAGATGGACAACAGGGTTTTTACCATTTGGTTTTGAAAATGATAAAGAACTGTTTAAAGAACTTGTTGATATATTTGATTATATGGGTAAACAGCTGATATCAAAATAACAATACTAAGATAGCTAAATTGAATGTTCGTTAACTACACTTGACAATAGCATCAGAAATGATTTACTATTTGAACATAATAAAAATTTTGATAACACACTTGCCGACATAAATAGATTTGTCAGTAAAGGCTTGGAAAACAAAAAAAATTGCAAAGTCATTTAAGGACTACAAATGCTTTTTCAGAACAGCAGGGAATGGCACTTATAATACAACATATAATAGTAACACAGTGCCTGAAGATTGGCACACAGGAGTTCAGGATGGTTATGTGAACCAGAGTGAGGAACCTGCACAGCAACAGGAACAGATTCAGGCAAGGGATTACTGAGCATTAACTTGCCCTTTCAGGCTGATGATAAGGTTTGTGAGTTAAAAGTTTTTAATGAGCCCATGAAAATTGTACAAGACACACAAAATGAATATAGTCAATTGAGTTTAGATGTGTTTGAAATTGACTCAATTACTATGAGAATTCTAATGAAAATGTTTTGCAAAACCATAATGATTTTAAATGTGATATAATTACACAGAAAAACTTTTTAATAAAAACTATGTTTTACTTTTTAAAAAGGTTTTAAATTTATTCCAGACTATAAAGTGGACATAGGGAAAACTCTGCTAAATTTAAAAACTTACACTAGGTTATTACATTTAAAAATGTTTTTTAAAAATAAAGCTGACATTGATCGTTAGAACTTCAATTTCAAGAGGTCAAGTACATTCATCCCACCTAGTAACCCTATTATTTACCTATTTGAAATGTTTTGTGAGACTCAATTAAGAAAAGCATGGAAGGAAATGCATTTGACAGAGGACAACTTGACAGTAGCAGAAAGAGTTTGTCTTAGGGAACTAAGTGTCTCAAATGACCTGAGAATTATGAAACCAGACAAGGGGTGAGGGGTAGTGATTATGAGCACAACGGATTATCAACATAAAATGGCAAACTTGCTTAATGATGACACAACTTACACAGCGGTTTCTAAATATGATATGATAAAAGCTTATACGAAGATTGATTGGCAACTCTTTGACTTATTATCGGAAGGTATTATTACTAAGGAAGAATTTGATTACCTTTCAGTTGATTATCCTGTCACACCATCTTTGTTCGGGATACCCAAGATACATAAAAATGTTTCTAACCCCCCCTTTAGACCTATAGTGTCAGCAAAATAATCCAAAACTGAAGTGATAGCACATTATATTGATGTCAATTGTAGTGAGGTTGTGAAAAACATCAAACATATATTGAAAGATTCTTGGAACTGCCTAGAAATCTTAAAAGATTATGATAAAAAGGACTTAGATAACACCATTATTGTTACAATTGACATTGTTAACCTATTTTCCGTTATACCCCTTGAGGAGGGGTTACAATTGTTTGAAGCTAGTTTAGAAACATATGGAAGCTTTCACACAGTCAAACGGAAGTTATTGGTAGAACTAATGGAGATGGTTCTGGAAAACAATGTCTTCCAGTTTGGAGGCGAATATTATAAACAAAGTTCAGACGTAGCTATGGGTGCAAGATGTGCCCCTGTCTACACGAATTTGGTTTTGGCTATGTGGGAGAAGAAATACATTTTTACTAGCAGTTTTTGGTCAAAAATAGATGTATATTTAAGATTTTTGGACGATATCCTGTTGTTTTGGAAAGGTACTACAGAGGAAATTGAAGAATTTGTTGCACATTTAGAGTACCACACCTTTTCTGAAATTTACACACAGCACAAACAAGGAATGTTGTGAGTATTTAGATATAAAACTGTACAAAACAAGGGGCAACACTGAATCAAACATTTATCGAAAAAAGACATTCTCAAATTCGTACCTACATTTTAAAAGCTGTCACCCCTATTTCCAAAAGTGAAACTTAGTAAAAGGGCAAATGGTGAGGCTTTCTAGGATCATCAGTGAGGACGATGAGTTTTTCTGTCAAATGAACATTTTATCTGATATGTTTGTAGATAGAGGTTACCCTAACAAACTACTGGACCAAATCAAAAAGGAAGTGAGTGACAAAAGGAATGCCAATTTTAGGCCTATACTAAAATATGGAATGTCCAACAACATAATGGAGAATAGAGGTGCTGGCTTAAGAAATTCATGTACATTAGTCTTACCTTACACTAGTAATATTACTATAATGTCAGAGGGTATAAAAGAGACATGGAAAAAAGTTTTTAATAACCAGGTGGAGATTTTACAATGTATAGGCAATGATCCTGTTATTGTTTTTAGTAGAGGTAAAAACCTTAAGGACTATTTTGAAAGTGAAGTTGCTGCTCAATGCCAGAAGTCTAAATCTCAAAATGCACGCACTCGAGGCCCTTCTCAGTATGGAGAACATCGATGTCTGTGCAGTGACAGAAACCTGGTTCAAGGCTCCTGAGAGCACCCCAGCACTATCAGGTTTCCAAACACCTGGAATTCATAAACTCCTGGTGAGATCAGATCAACTAACCACAGTAAAGAACGCTGAATCAAATGCCTTCTACCAGCACCTGATAAAATCATCCAAAATTTTGAGAGAAAAATAGCTAAAGACTCAAAAGACAATCATAAGGCCTTCTTTAGATATGCTCAACTAGTTCAAAATGATGGCAGCCCCCAAACATCTCCAAAAACACAGCATCCATGGGACCTGATGGTGTCAATTAAACCCACAGCTAGGACAGCTGTTTAATCATAGTCTTACCTCTGGATATGCCAGACAAGCCTTATCTGCAAAGCATGGACCTCATAAATAAAGAAATTTGCAGACTTTGGATCCATCAAAGCCATTGATGAGGGAAAGGCAGTCCATACAGCCTACAAACTTATCAGCTTAAATGTTAACCCATACATCACAAGATGGGTTGCAAGGCATCTACTACAGATATCCTCAAATAGGTGGCAATCCACTGAGCACAGAAGAAGTTATCAGGGACCTGGGGACCCAGGTTGATAGTAGTCTGTCATTCGACACCCATGTAGCTAAAGTAGTTAGGAAGACCTTATACTCATCACTCATCAGACCAATGATTGAGTACAATGCCCCATTGAATGTATCTGACCCGACACTTGCAGCAGCTGGAGAGGCCACAAAGTTCCTCACCAAAAGGATAAAGGGTCTCAAACATCTGTCCTATGCTGCACCTTTGCCTAACATACAAGGCCATGTCAAACCCAGATTTGATGAATATGCTTCACCTCAAAAATCTAGATCGACTCCCTATGCTGTGGAATAAAATCCCAGTATATGTGAGGCAGAGAAATCTTGACCAATGGATGGATTACCTCAGTGTCGCAAAATAATGGGTATAGTTCCCCATACTAAAGGGGTGGCGTAATCCACAAAATAGCCTAGTATGAACCTATGAACCTATGAACCTATGAAGTAACACACAAAAATTCTCAAATGAGAAAATGTGGATTCTGTATATGTTGTAGGTATATCAACGATGGACCTTATGCTACTATTAAAGGTTACAACCGAACTGTTAGATGTCCTGGACATGTGAACTGTAACACGAAGTTAGTGGTTTATTTAGCCACATGTTTATCATGTCAGGCATTTTACATAGGTAAAACCATTAGGAAGCTCAGGGAAAGAATTGCCGAACACATTAGAGTTATTAAGAATAAGAAAACTACAAATTCTCTTTACATGCATAGCATGACATGTAAAGAATTTAAAAGATTTCTGTTTTTTGTTATTGACAGAATACCTCAAAATTTTACTAATGAAGGAGATGTGAATACTCTACTAGAATTAAAAGAGTGCCTCTGGCAGTTGAGACTAAATTCATGTAATAAACCAGGTGTCAACGACCATGTATCTATTGCCTGTCATTTAAAATTAAAATCTTACAATATTTAGATATATATTTTTATAAGTTGCATTTATTTATAGTATATTTATTGAAAATATTTATATTGTAGACTTAAAATTAATTATTGTAAAACTATCAATATTATTGTATTGTTCATTAATTTTAGGTTTTTAAAGATTTTGACTAAGTATGTAGGTATGTGCTTTTAGACAATATTGATTTTTTGCACTACATTTTATTCTATGTATAACAATTTTGTAAACATGAATTATTATTTAACCATTTTTAAAGAACTATTCAAGAAATTCTCTAAAGAAAAATTTTTCTGTTTAAGTTTGTTGCTCTATTTTAGGTAATCTTCATTTTACAAATTAGTAAATTAACAATGTACTGTGATTGGATAACATTAAGTGTATATGGTAGCTGCTTCCACAAGACTTTACTCTGATGAAACCCATGATACGAATGGGTGAAAGCGCTAAGGAAAGGAATTGTATGTTTATTGTTTTTTTGTCAATAAATGTAGTTACGTGACTTTTCAGGTTGCGACTCGCTTTATTATTCTTTTACGAGTTTATTTTCAAGTTTTTATTTTACAATCACAAAAAGGTTTAGGAAAGAAAAATCCAGAACTGATCTCCAAGCATTTTCTTTCTTTGGCACTAGGAATATCCTTCAATTAAAACCCTTCCCCACTTAGGAAAGAGGAACTGGATCCATCAGTCCCTGGAACAGCATGCAATAAAGAAAAGATGGATACAAAAGTGTCTGTTCTGGGGGATGAGGAATGACCCCCTGGAAAGGAGGAATTTCTGTAGCCTTGCTGAATGAAATTCAGAATCTATTTTTCTAATGTAATTCATTGTCATAGGTTCATAGGTTCATAGGTTCATAGGTTGGTACTAGGCTATCAGCCCTAGGGCCTATACACGCCTAGCCATAACAATTCCCTGGCTATTTCTTCCCACATTATTTACTTTCCTGGACCCCTTTCTAGAAGAAAAGGGGTTCAGGGTGGTAATGGGTTGCAAGGTCCCCTGATAGTCATTCAGACATATTGAACTGTCATTGGTTTTGGCAGGTTAGGGACTTCATTTTAGAAATCCTTTGCCATTCCTTCTTAAACATCTGTTTACCTGAATTCTACTGAGACTGTTTATTCTGTTTTCTTCCAAAAATGGAAGAGGAGAAAGAAAACCTCTTGCACAATTTGAGAAAAGAGAGCTGAAAAGTCTTACAGATTCCTTGGATCATCTTGCGCCTTTCATCAAACTTTCTGATCACCTCTGCAGCAGAGGGGCCAAACACTAAGCCTCTATCCAAGTGAGAAATTAAAATCTCATTTTTAACATAATTCGGAATGTTCTGAAAATGCAGGCATGCAAACCTCCTTAGAACAGTACCAATGGCCATAGCCCTGGAGGAAGTATAAACAGAGTCATTGGCACACTGCAAACAATGAATAGCGACCTATGCAAAAGAATGAACCAAGTTATCTAAAGCATATTTTTTTTCACAGGACAAAACTGCAGATAAATATTCCTCAGACTTTCACATTTTATCAGAACAAACTTTAACACATGAACTTGACAATTCAAATTTTTGAAAACCAAAGTTGCAGAAATACGCACTTTTTTCCCGTACTGATCAATGATTTTTCCATCCTTATCAGAAATAGTGCAATTGGAATTAACTAAGTACTTAGCATCAATGGGATCAACTAGGGTTATAGCTGCTGGGTCATGTTTGGGAATAGTGTATAAAAACTCAAAAGAATGAGGAATTTTATACATCCTTTAATACACCCACATTTAATTTGTTAATTATTTTATTGTTAATGATGTTCAATTGGATGATCGGTTAATAGTTTCTGTATATAAGCTTGTTCTTTTTATGTTTGCTATATAACTCTTTTGAAGGCTTAGCCAATGTACTAGAGTGTAATAAAGGTTTTGTGGGTCTGTAGCCTTTTTGGTTGTACATTTATAATTTTATACATCCTAACTGCCCTTTTAAGGGCAGCTGGCTGACTAACAGGATGTAACACACACACACACACACATTCTCTAAAGCTGACAGAGCAGGTGGAATAGGTTTAGGTTCTGGAAAATCCTTCTGTAACAACTAACATTTTCTGAGGGACTAGCAAATCTCAGCATTCTCCCACTGAAAACACTGGCATATTCTAACAATAGTCTCAAGAAAAAAAGAACCCCCCACTGGGAAAATCAGAAAATGAGATTTCTGTGTCTGAGTCAGAAATCCTGAGTGAAAAAAATGAATCTGTTCCTGCATCTTCCTGTTCATATTGAGCATGTTGAATCTTATCAGGAAAAGAAGAATCCCTCTTTCTTTTACCAGAAACTACTTTATGAGAAGGATCAATATCTTAAATTAAACCTTGAGCCAGAGATAGTAAACTACTCCTGTCTAAAGAGATTTGTGGAGGGTCAGAATACAAAATTAGTTTTCTCTTTCTTTTTGACAAGAAAAATGGGGCCAACAACATTAATAATGGCAGGAGATGCTTCCACAGGGATGGGCATAGCATTCTGGCACAACAGGGAAATTTCCCTTTTCCCTCTCACAGGACAGACAAATGTAACACTCCCTTGCCCACTGAGAGGGACTCCAATAACCGCAGAGTATGTGGTTAACCCCCAGTCCATAACAGCTGTAGGTGCTACACCAGAGGTATCTGAGGCAAAAGATGAATGTTCTGAGGTACAACAAATGACCACAGCATTATCATCCACCTGCAATTGAGGCAAATTACTAGTCTGATGTAGTGGCAAAGGCTGTTTGCTTTTTCTCTTTGTTTCTAGAAGAAAGACCGACAGTGGGACTGATAGTCTGTTCCGTGATAAGGCTGAAAATGTGGTCTCTTTCCCGAGGAAGAAAAGCAGCAAATGTTGGTAAAATTGCCAGCCAAAAAAAGTTACTTTCTTTTTCTTTACTTTCAACTTTCAAACACTATTCCAGCCCCACCAAGGAAAGTAAACACATTTTCTCCACAGAGAGTATGTTTTTAGTTAGTCAACACTACTTTTAAACTGTCAGAAAAAAATGAATACTGCATTTAAAACTATGTTACAGTCCCAAGACAGTCCATCAAAATACAACACTCCTAGCTTTAAAATACCTTTCCTGAAGAGAAAAGTAATAAAACATCAATACATTTAAGAAAATGGAAGTTTCCTCCCAGTGGAACTTATCTGCCCAGCAAGGGAAAGAACAAGCCGACCATCAATTATCAGAAGGTTCAGAGGAGCATACTCTTTGATGGCAGTAAAGCACTGAAGGGCTTCTCACCCAAACTTTTTTTTTATTCAGCTCAGCTCAAGTTGCTTGTCAGTTTGGTTATGTAGAAAGTGCCATGAAGCTTTGGAAGCTTGCTGGCCATTATATCCATTATATGATGAACGTCTGATGTTGTACAGTGTTCTAATCATCCTGATATTCTAAACATAGGATCATGGGAGATAACTAGGCTAATGGCCCCAGGGCCCTTACAAGCCTAACTGAGTTCAACCCATGTTCCCAGGGATGTCTGGCTCAAGCAGACACTAAAATCAGCACCTATTGCCTCTGTCCAAGAGGGACACAGGTGGAACCCCCAGGATGAATTTCCAGTTACTCATCCAATCATCCAAATTAAGCTTAAATAGTGCCAATAAGAGGCTTTGTTTAACATGAATAGGAAGCTTGATACGAAGGTGGGGCAACCTCTGTGAGACAAATCTGTATCTCCAGCAAGTTCTGTTGATATAACGTATCAGGTTAAGGTCCTTTGAGCGAGTGACCCGTGTACCATTTGACTTGTGAATGTGCAGCATTTCCATTAAAGCTGGGTCAGAGATTGCTCTATATGCAAGGCACAGGTTGCCTCTGAGCAGTCTGTATGATACAGACTAAAGTGACAATTTCAGTCTGTCTGCATAAGACATATCTTGAAGACCCTGAATTTTCTTTGTAGGAAACCTTTGTGGTCTCTCCAATTGCTGCAGGTGTTTGGAAAGGCACATGCCAAAAGAAGCACTGTACTCTATTATTGTCCTGATGAGGGAAAATTACGGAGGGGTTATAACCTTTTTTTTTCTGGAGTCAATGCCCTTACTTATGAGATGGCCCTTGTTACCACTGTGGAGACATGATGATTGAAATTAAGGTTGCCATCAACCTGTGTGCCCAGATCTCCCACCACTGATTGTGTGCTTAGGGTATTGCTATTGATGTAGTAGTCTGCAGGAACATCACCCTTGCAGATGGGGATGATAATGCATTTTTTTGCATTAAGTTTTAGACCATGATTTTGGCACCAGTCATTAGTCTGCATAAGACCGTCTTGTAGGATGTTTACATCACTAGGGATTTCAGTGATCTCTTCCAGGTTGCAGTCATCAGCAAACTTTGTCAGCCACAGTCCTTTAGTTTTAGCATGTACTTTGGAGAAGTAAATTCCCAACAGTAAGGGGTCCTAGAACCAATCCCTGTGGAACAGCACTGTTTATGAGTCTGCTGGAGGTGGTGGAGTCCCCTATTTTTGACAGTATGAGTTCTATCAGTGAACTAGTTTGCAACCCACCTGACAATATATGGGTTGATACCCAGCTGGGTAAGTTTATCAATGATGCCCAAGTTGGGGATTGTGTCAAAGGCCTTGGCTAAGTCTAGGTAGGAATTATGCACAGAATTGCCCTCATCTAGGGCTTTGGCGACTGTCTTGAAGAAATCCAACAAGTTTAACAGGCACTATCTCCCCTTGACAAAGCCAAACTGTCTGGGGTAGAGCATTTGGAGGCTTCCTATATCTTTGTTAATAAGGTCCATGATGATTTGTTCCATGGCCTTGCAGATAAGGCTGATCAGGCTAATGGACATAGCCCACTTTCTTGGGCAGCCTTTGCCAGCCTTTCATCTTTTGGTTTAAATTAATTACTCCTTAACCATTCCTGCAGCAAATCTAGGTCAGAATGTGGTTAATCTAGGTCAGAATGTGGTTGTTCTAGGAGTTTTCTATATTTGCCACTATATTTTTGGATGTTCGAATTTTCTTTTCTTTGTTCCAGTCCTTTTCTTTGTGTGTTTTTGTGTGTGTGTGTGTGTGTGTGTGTGTGTGTGTGTGTGTGTGTGTGTGTGTGTGTGTGTGTGTGTGTGTATGTGTGTGTGTGTGTGTGTGTGTGTGTGTGTGTGTGTGTGTGTGTGTGTGTGTGTGTGTGTGTGTGTGTGTGTGTATGTGTGTGTGTGTGTGTGTGTGTGTGTGTGTGTGTGTGTGTGTGTGTGTGTGTGTGTGTGTGTGTGTGTGTGTGTGTGTGTGTGTGTGTGTGTGTGTGTGTGTTATTCTTGTCTACTTCTGTTTTGAGTTCTCTTCCCAATCCTTTCTGCAATACATCTGCATAACTAAGCAAATACATCTTCCTAGCCTTCTTTTCTTCATGTTTTCAAACTTTCATTTTGTTTGGATCTGATGAGGTCTGTAAATATGTATGCAGTCACAGTCACTAAACTATACAGTATACTCAGTTTCAAGGAAGCCCACGCTTCCTTCAGAACAAATGGTATATAATCTTAGTTTGTCCTGATTTTTTTAAATAATTTCATTCATAAGTTCATGGGTAAGTACTATACTAACTGCCCTTCTGGACCATTTTAAGCCTAACTAATTTCTGTTTTGTTGCTTTAATTAACCTATCCCATTTGGGGTTAGATTGGCTTTACACATCCAATGACTGAGGATTATATATTACCTATTTTTGAATAACTGGGATCATACTTTAGATAATTTGAGGGGATCCGTGTATGGGATAAAGCATTTAGGAGTTGCATCTGTCCATTAGTAATACAGAGGCAGTCATGGGGTAACTTTTTTTATTAGTCATCCATAGATCCAAGTTGTACTTGAATATGTCCATGGATGGGCTTTGTTTTACATGGATGACAAAGTATGTTCCAGAGCAGTGGTATCCTGTGTGAGATGAAATATACTGTCCCCCCAAACCATTCTTTTGATGCTGAAGAAGAGGGTTAGATCCCTGGGCAAAGTATTTCTGACACAATCTGACTTGAGAGTATGAAGTAGTTCCATTAATAATGGTCAGGCAATAGACAATGCCTTGTATGACAGATGGTTCGCTATGAGACAGATGGATGCTCTTAAGACTGAAAGTCAAAAGATCAAACTGGGAAAATCAAAAACCCTGAAGGTCATGCAACAATGGCCTTGACTGTGTGGGATTATGGTACAGTGGGGATTGGGATGTTGCTCCTTTCCCCACTTTCCCCACTGTAGTATGATCTCAGAGTTTGTATATATACTTATAAGAGGGTGTGGGTTATGTGCAGGCAAAAATACAGATATTTTCTTTTTAACCTTCTGAGTTTTCAATGATCCTGGTTTGGTCTTGTGAGCTTTTGTCCTTCTGATAAGAACCTGTGCCAGACACAGATTACTTCTTAGCAGTCTGTAGGATACCAAGCAGATTGACAGGACTTTGAGTTGGTCAATATAGGACATATTGTTTAGGTCTTATATCAGTTTAGTAAGGGGGTGGCCACGGTGGTGCAGCGGTTAACATTGCCACCTCACACCAAGAGGCTCTCCGGTTTGATCCTCGGCTGGGGTGCCTTCTGTGTGGAGTCTGCATGTCCTCCCTGTGGTCATGTGGATTTCCTCCAGGTGCTCTGTTTTCCTCCCACATCCTAAAGACATACTGTAGGTGAATTGGACACTCTAAATTGGCCTTAGGCGTGAGTGCGTGCATGTGCGTGCCTTCTGTAAAAGGTTGGGTGCCGGGCTGGCAACATGACACCGTAAAACTCCACTGCCAGTCATGAGGACAGGTGATCCACTGTGGCAACCCCTAACCAGGAAAAGCCAAAAGAAGAAGATCATTTTAGTAAGGTATCACTGTGGACATTCCAGTTGTTGAATGTGTCTGGACAGATATATGCCAAAGGCACATTATATTCAGTGACTGGCCTAATGAGGGCTGAGTAAAGTGGGCAATGATATCTCCAGATCGAGACGCAATTCTTTCGATTATAAGCTGTGCAATATAGAATGACATTCTTATGACAGTGGATACACATTTGTTGAAAGTTAGGTCACTGTCCACATAAGTTCCCAAATCCCAAGCAACTGTGTCAACTCTTGGGGGTGTAGTGTCAACATGGTTGTTATCCAGGGTAAGATACTTCCCAAAAGATATGATAATGCATTTTTTGGCATTTAGTTGAGGTCCATGTTTTTGGCAACAGTTATTTATTTGGGACACATAATTAACTTACTTCATTGCTTTGTTGTGTTTCTGAGATTATGTACACAACTAGAAAAGGCTTTGTGATTGTCTTTGGCTTGGCTGAATATTTTAGCCTTAGAGTTGTCATTGGATGATTTTATTAAGCTCCATTGCTGTTTGTATATTCAATGATGAGGGCTCTTCTTACTTTAAGTCAAAATTCTCTCCTTTCGTTCTAAAGCTTGTTGATAGTATGGTTCCACCATGCTTTTTATGAGGTTTGCCCTACACTTGTTCCTACAGGGTACAGCTGCATCTAAGCAGCTGTTTACATGCTGGAATACTGTGGTGGTATACATTTCTACATATTCAGTGGAGTTAACTGGGTTTTTTGGGGATTTAAAGCTTGGCAATATATCACTTAGGAGTAGGTAGTTAGTCTTACAGAAATCCCTAAAGGTACATTGAGTGGAAAGTGTCTCTGGTTTCAATTATATTTAACAAATAAATTATTTTTTGTTCCATACATCTTTCTTTTATTGCCTTTTTGTATTATTTCCATGGTTTATTGTTTTCTAGATGGCTATAAACTCTGCATCATTTCCTGTATATAATTTATATATGGCCAGAAGTCAAGTTACAGTTACAGTCTATTCTCGGGATGCCTTGCAAGTTCACTCTTAAGGAGGAGTATATTTTTCTGTTGTTAAACATAGGGGTGTATGTTCAGGATGTGCATATCAGTCATTTTTAATCATTATTTTAATATGTTCAGCTAGAAGTTAGGCATTACATATAAACACAGGATTTTCCAGCTATGAGTTTTTCTTAATTTTGTTGGAATTTTGCTGGCTAAAAAATTCTAGCATTCCAAATCTTCTCTAGTAGAACTTTTTAACATTTCTTTTACATTTTCTATCCAGTCAGCATCTTTGTTATGTTTATTTATTTATTTGTCTTTGTTGACTGGGAAATATCCGACTGGGTAAAATCCATTTTCAGCAGAGTCCTGGGGAGAAGAGCTCCACATTTAAGTTACATATGATACACATTTATAATTGCAGGGTAAAAACATTTATACATGAGCATATGTACAAGAGTTTTAGTAATTCCTACATAAGCATGACATTTTAACACAAAAAAGAGAAATTAACAGAAGATGGCAAATTATTGAATAGAAAATTAAAATACAATAGCAGTTAATGTATTTATAGCATGGTGACTATAGTGAAAAGATCAAAATGGAGTGTTTTTGAGGTTAACAAAAATTTACAGACAGACAAGTAGTAGTGTAGCTAAAAACTGATGATCAGAAAGATATGAAAGGAGAAATTATGGAAATGAACAAGAAGATAAATGGACAGAGGAGGAAAATGAGTTAATAGTGGTTTGTAAGAGAAGAAGAAAGATGAGAGTTTAGGAAATCAGTGCAATATGATGACAAGCTATACGATACAAAAGGATGGGATACAAAATGAATGTAAGAGTTGGAGTAAAGTACTCTGAGTAAAGCTACTAAAGTGAACAGGAAGAACAGATCCATCTTTGGAAAAGGTGCTGTTTAAGCAAAGTTTTGAAACTATTTAAGTTTTCTATCTTTCTTACCTGTGCAGGGATTTTATTCCAGAGTTTTGATATATAATGGGAGTAGAGAGAGTCTTCAGCCATGTTGAATGTCTTACTGTTATATAGTAAACGTCTATTGCTAGAATAAAGGTCTCTAGTTGGTGTGAAGAGTACTTGTAATGCTGGACATTTGTCTGGAGAGTACAATAGGTTATAAGCAATGAGTAGTTGTGGGTATGTCAGCTGATTTTGGAGTTCAAGCCAGTTTAATTACTTTTATGCAAGTCAGTGGTGTGTTTTATAAGGTTGGTTGGTTACAACTTTTGCTGTTTTGTAGTAGCAGAAGGCTAGTTTAGTATTATATGTAGTGTTGATATTTGTAAGAAGAACAGAAGTGTATGACAGAGAAGGAAGGGCATATGTTGCTGTTTGAGTTCCCAGGTAGTGTTTGACCCTATAAAGGGAGTTGATTTTTTAGTTAGTTTTCTTGATGGAATGAAGTATGGGGTAATCAAATATTCAATAGTGTGTTCACAAATCCACCTATTTCTTCCTGGGGATTCAATAAACTCCATGTAGGCATAGTGAGAAGCCTACACAGAGTTTACATTTTTGCGCAATGAGCAGCAGAGCTAATCACATATGCATGTAGCACATTCTGCTTACATAGATACAAGCAATGTTTCATAAGCAGCACAAAGGCATATAACATAATCAGACAAGTTTACCTATGAGCAATCATGTTCTTTGACATTGCATGCACAGCCGCAATGACTACCAGGGCTAAAATTAATGTAATGAATGCAGTAATAGCACAGCATAGAAAAATGCGTTCAGTGCAATGTACACTGCAACATGTTTTTGGCTCACTGAAATAAAAGTTTGTGGTGATCATCAAGGGTACATAGACTGTATTATAAATATACTGGTCTGAGGAATTGTGTATATTGAAAAGGGCCGCAGGCATAAATGGTAGGAATGAAGAAATGGGAAGAGGCACCTGAAACATAGTAATGTACACCAGATAATGGCATGTCAGTGTACGCACACCTCCATGGCAAGACAGTTATAGCATGCACACTTGTCATGTAATGTACATAATACATATGTACTGCTGTTTACATCTCCTGTGTGGGAATATTCATATTATTACACAGTTATTGTACATTATGTGACTGTCACACAAGGTCACATATCAATGGAGATGATTGGTTGTGCTATAAACACCCTGACATGATCATTAGAGGGGACATTTATCAAGAATGGTATATACAAAGTGAGTACATACACAGTGCCGGTGCTAGGGTATTTTGCACCCTAGGCAAAACTTATTAGTGCACCCCTTGTTTACAAATAAGTTACTTTTTTAATTGAAATTATAGAAAAAGGAAACAATTATTTAAATTGACATATTTATTGACATAGGCAAAAACAAAACCACTGTACCAGATAAAGTCCAGAACAAGCTTCAAAAATATAATACAAGCAGGCAAAGGACACACACAGCTTAAAACCAAACAATTTATTTAGAAAAGAAGTACAGAACTGCAGCAACGAAAGCTGAAACAGTCCTACCATCGGGTTTATATTGAATTAGTGAACGCTAATTCATCGACCATTTTTAAGCAAAAGCTTAAAATTACGAACACCTGGAACAGCGATTTTTTCCGAGGGAAAAAAAAAATCGCTGGTTCACCAAAAAAAAAAAAACAAAAAAAAAAAAACTTAAACTTAAATATACCAACTCTGAGATTGCTCCACAGTGGAGGAAATGACGAACTCCCAAAACCGGCCCAGTGATTTTTTTTGCCCTGTGTAAAAAATCGCTGTTCTGGGTATTTGGGATTGTAAGCTTTTGCTTAAAAGGGGTCGATGAATTAGCATTCACTTTTCTAAGCATTCGCTAATTCAATATAGACCCCCTACCATCCATGTGACCCCTACCATCCTTGGCCTACTTGCTACTTCATTTTTTTGGCTGGAAATCCTCTTTGGTGTGGATTTCCTGGTGCTTATTGCCTGCATCCTGTGGTTTGTGACTTTCTCTTCCTAATAATAGGAACACACTTAAAAAGATAGAGCAAAAATGAATTGTGTTGTTGCAAGTTGACAAGGGTATGGGTTTGAATGAAACCTTGTCACTCAAACCCTTTGTTAAGGGACAAAAGGCTTAGTTACATTTGCTAACCCCCCCCCCTTTTTAACGTACCCTTTCTGACTTGTGTTAGATACACATCCTTTTATAATAGTTATGGGTGTGTCTGTTCCTATAAATGTATATATTTTTTATATTATTTATTTATGCACATATTTTTCTGTCTTTATTGTGTCCTTATATATATATATACACATATATATATATATATATATATATATATATATATATATATATATATATAATTTTTTTTTGTATGTTAGCAGCATTTAGCTATGATATTTGGTTTAGTTTACATTTTTTTTTAGATTTTTTTGTTTATGTATTTGTTTTTTGGAGATCTTAGCCAATTGAGCATTTATGTAGCAGTTCACGTTTTTATTGTAAATTTTATATAAGATGTATTTTTAGTTAACTATGTGGATGGTAGGACTGTTTCAACTTCCATTGCAGTTCTGCATTAAATTTTCTATACATCAGTACATTTGCAACAGCATGATGAAATGATTTATCTATGATGTCTATTATAATGTTAGATATCTGTAATATATTCATTCCTTATATCTGAAATTTATCATATAAGTTATGTTTGGAACACATTAACCACTGTACTCATTTTGTTAAACTGTTAGGTTACTTTAAATCCTTGGTTTCTACTAATTATTTAATTGAAAGGAAAAAGGTTGCTTACAGTGATTGGTTTAACAATGTTTAAAATGCTTAGGTTTCTGATAGAATTTTATGTCTGATGAAGCATAGCCGCATTACACACTACATGTTCTTTACTAAATAAATAATTTACTAAATAAATCATTTGGTTTTATGTCATGCATGTCCTATGCCTGCTTGGATTTTGTGTATTATATTTATTGACATATTTAACACAAAAAAAAAATACACATAGATTACATAATCAAAATTTAATTTTTCTTGCCCTCTGCTTCGCAAAACTTTTCACAAAATCCTTCAAATCCAGTATGGAATCAAAGTCATATTCAACTGAAATCATTGCCAAGTCTACAAGTCTGTTTTGCAACATTGTTGAGCACAAGTACGTTTTGATAAGTTTCAACTTTGAAAAACTATGTTCACCACTTGCCACTGAAACTGGAAGTGTTAGCAGCATTCTTAGGGCCATGAAAACATTAGGTACACAGTCGACCAATTTTTGTTGTACTATGAAGAGAAGTACTTATTGTGGTGGTATAGACTTTGGAAGTCTTTGAGCTACTGCTTGAAGTTCACAGCAGAGATCCATAGCATCAATATAGAATTATGTGTCAAAGCCTTTACAAAATGGTTGTAGTCAGTTAATATATCTGGAGGTGCCTTTTTGTTGATATTGTATATATCATACAGGAAGCCAAATAGAACATTATGCTGTTCTGATTGTTGGAACCTCTCTTCAATAGATTGGACAGCCATGTCTAATAGAATAGTAAAAGCCTACTTAACATTTGTGCTTAGGACCTTGTGGTCTCTCGTCTTGAGCTTCATATTCAAACTGCTGTTTTTGTTTCCTCCTTCTAACTTGTTCTGTATCAAAGTTTGGTTGTGTTTCTAGTTCCTTGGCAATCTCAGGATCATCAGCCAAAACCTGTTTGAAAGCCTTATCACTTCTACAAGTTAAAAGGTACTTCTTGGTTATTTTAAATTGTTTTGTTGCTCAATTTAAATCAGCTTCCTTCCCTTGCAATGCTTTGCTAGTAATATTTACTTCACAAAGAATGTTATATCATGCAAGAAGATACCATGAACTGGAACTTGCAAATTGCATCAGCAAGGACCTTTGCTTAGATGTGGGAATTATTTCCAGCCAGTGAAACTTTTAGTCTTGGGTCATCAAAGATTTGCATTAATGTATCATATATACTACCAAGATGATACCTTTGTAGCTTGAAAGCATCAATCTGACTCTCCCATCTTGTTTCTGCTTAATGGTTTAATGGTTAAGTCCAAGACATGGCTACATAAAACTTGCCAACGATTAGCTGATGCAGAGAAATAGTTATAAATCTGTTGGACTAAAGTGAAGAAACTAGACACATCTAGGCAACACTTTGATGCATCATTGATCACTCTCCATGTAAATTTGAATGCTATGTTACTAGTCAATGTTAAGTTTGGTACTATCTATGTAAATTTGACTGCTTCTGTATACACCTTATATTTTGCTTAAAATTTAACTGTGGTGCTTTTCTCCCCAGGCATCCACTGAAAATGGACATGCATCCAATCAGACTTTCCCCGTCAACAAATGTAAAACAAATAAATAAGTTTAAAGAGTGTGCATTGCAGGGAACAAAAAAGGCTCATGGATTTATGTCTAGAATTCTTTTTTTTGCACCATTTTCTTTGCCTTTCATATTACTCCCGTTATCATATCATTGACCATGGAGATTCTCAATTGGTAATTCCATTTGTTCAAGCTGTTCAATCAAAGTTTCTGTCATAAATGAACCTGTAGTTTCCTCTGGTGCAATACATCCTAAGAAATGTTCCCTTATTATTACCTAAGGTTCGAACATCTCACTATCTGATGGTTTGATAACATCAACAAAATGTACAATCATTGTCATCTGTTCAGTATGGCTAATGTCTGGTGTACAATCCAAGATAACTGAGTAATATTTTTCCAGTTTCACGAGTGACAAACTCTTTCTTTTTATAGTGCCTGCTAGGAAAATTTAAGGTCATTTTCAATATCCTTTCCCAAGTAATGGACCATTATTTCTTGATTTTTGACTCCGTGTAAATGTTCATTCTTTACAGGGTCAAAAAGGGCTAGATATTCAACAAACTTTAAAACAAATGACCATTACTGGTACTGTACAACTTTTCATTAGTACAACAAAATGCCAGGTTTTGAGTACCAAGTACTCTGACCAAAGCAATGAGACTTTCCAATATTTTTTGCCAATATTGTTCTTCTTCTTTGATTTTTTGCTGGTTAACACAATTGACTGTTTTTCTTTTGATAATTGATAGTTATTTAAATGAAAAATATTCCTTTGATGTAAAGATAGAATTGTTCCAATATTTTTCCAATCTTTTGAATCTGATTCTTGTAGGGCCAATGTACCCTTTTTGTTGAATAACTTGCAGCAAAAACAAAAACCTACATCTTTTGAAATTGAATATATTAATCATTGATTGTGCACTTTTTTACCATTAGGCAGTAATCTATGGTAGTGTGTTGGAGAAAATCTTTTTTGTGCGTCTTTGGGAAAATCATAAGTAATAATCTGCTGAGGTCCATTTTGTACTAAAATCTGTTGAAAATTATCATTGCAATTGAGAAGACCAGTTTGCTGGGTTACTACAATCTAGATTAGGTGCAGTAGTATCTTCTTTTTCAACTTTTCTGATATTTTCTTTTTCTATAATTTGAAAAACATCTGCTTTTGGATCAACATCATTCATAATAGAAGTAAAACATTCAGCATTCGATGTTTCACTGAGAGAGTGGTCACATTCTTATTCTTCAGTTATTTTTCATGTGCAAATATATTTCAAGAAAGAACTCACTTGCTTTGCTAGTTCTGCTGCTTTCCCTGCTTTTCTTTTTCAGTTCTGAGCTCCAGATGGTCATTTTGTATTGGCTATAGCTAATTATGCTAGAAAAGAAATAATTTTCTAAATAAGGTGCCAAAATTTAATGTTTATTATGTTACCTCTAAAGCTGTGTAAACTCTAATTATATATACTAAGCATATATACTAACTTTAAGGGCAGTCAACTCATTTAATTCACAAACACACCCCATTATCTAATTAAAGTAGCTGCTGTTTTACCTGTCAGGATTAAGGTACAAATAATAGTAACAGTTGCATTGCATACTTCCATTGCTTTCATTTTGTTGATAGAAACACTAGTTGCAGCCTGTGTGTGCCAGCCAAGTACACATTTCATTTTATTTATTCTAATTTTGTTTAAACTAAGAAGCACAACAAACTTCAGAACTGTAATCCAAGCCAGATGGCTAAAAAGAAGAAATCTGCAGAACCTTTAAAGATTTATTTTGTTAGCACTTTCATTCACAAAATATGTGAACTTCTTCAGAAAAAGAATACTTGTTTCATTAAAATTTAAATAAAACTAGTACAATGACATCACATCCTTTCCTCTGAGCCTACATAAATTTAAAACGTATATATACCAATTTATAAATCCACACAAAGCCTTGTATAAAAACAGCCACAATCAACTGTAAAAAACAAACCCTTCAAAGGGAGTCTATGTTAAAAAATATATATATGGACAATAGAAAACATACCTGCATAATTACTTTATGCACATCCATATACAGTTTGTTTTTCTTGCATACATATGCAGGTTGTTGTTGCTCATCTTTCGGCTTTTCTTGGTTAGGGGTCGCCACAGCGGAACTCCGGTCCACTAATGATTGGGAGTAGATTTTATTTCAGTGCTGAGTTGCCAGCTCGATGCCCACCCTTCAACGAAGGCAAGCCCATTCATGCCTGTCTTTTGAATGCCACCCAGTTTCGGGGAGGACATGCAGACTCCACACAGAAGGTGCTCCAGCTGGACTGGAGTTCCACTGTGGCGACCCCTAACCAGGGAAAAGCCGAAAGAAGAAGAACAACAACAACCTGAATATGTATGCAAGAAAAACAAACTGTATATGGATGTACATAAAATTATGTACAAAAAAAATTACCTGTCAAGTGGTTTTAGTTTTAAAATACATTTTAAATTACTGTGATCATTCAAACCAGGATGAACACAAGCAGTGAGTTTCAGCTGCCACAAACATTCCCTTTCCTCTAACTTCAGTGACCAAGGGCAACCCCATACATCCTTCTTTACTTGCTCAATGACCAAGAATAAAAAGGTATGCCCTGGGTTTGCGACAATGTGCCTGGCCAGTGCATTGTTTAAAATTGACTTTGCTATTTCATACTGGTGTTCATAAATGCACTGCCTCAAGTGTCTCTCAGTTTTTCCTATGTAGAAACCACAACAAGACTGGCACCTAGCCAAGTAAACACCAGTGGTGTTACAATTATATTTCCCATGGGTGGTGTGTTTAGTGTTATTGATGTTAAACCTATTGGTTGTTTCAATAAATTTACAACTTGTGCATCTCCCACATTTATACATCCCACCACTAGGGATATACAAATCATTAGGTCTTTCTAAAACCATCTTTAAGGTCCGAGCTCTCTTGAAAAACCACCTTGGGGAAGTCTCCAAGTCTAAGTTTCGTAGTTGTGTTTTCACTGATCATTACCCAGTTTTTTGTGATAATATCACATATGGCTTGACTGACAATTGAAAGAGGAGTAATAAAACTTGTAGTAAAGTGAGTTTTGTTAGAACTCTATTCCGAATTCAAGCTAGTAACCCCATTATCAGACATAGCCATAGGTAGTCTTTGTTGCCCTGCATACAAGATAGGTTTAAACACCCCCGTTTCTCTCTTGATATTAACTTCAGCTATAACCTGGTCTACTAGCTGAGGGGAAAAAGCCCTCTTCAGAAACATATTCCTTAATAAATTACATTCTTCCTGAAAGGTAGTTTCCAAAGAGGACATCCTAGCTGCCCTTAGCAGTTGTCCTTTAATGATTACCTTCTTTTGGTGGAAGGGGTGTGGGCTCTCGAAATGCAAAAAAGCATTCAAGTATTTGGGTTTTCTATATATCTTAGCCACATACCTCTTATTGGATCTGTCCTTAGATATTAGGACTTCCAAAAAGGGAATTAAGTCAGATGCAAAATTAAAGGTGAATTTCAAAAAGGTGGTAAAGGTAGAGATGTGATTAATAAACTGCTGAGCTGTTGTATACCCAACTATAAAAATTAAAAAAATATCATCAAGGTAATGGGTATACCGATGTACCCTGCTTTTAAACATTTCATCCTTGAATAGATATTCAGACTCCCAATGTGCCAGCATGCATTTGGTGAAACTCCCTCCACAGGGTGACCCCATGGCCACCCTGGTCTTTTGTAGGTTGTATTCATTATTAAACAAGATATAGTTATTGGACAAAATAATGTCCAAGAGAAATTCCATCAGGTATGTCTCATCGTTATCAGCACCTTTCCTATGTAGGTGTTCCCTGACCCAACTTATGCCCAAATGCTGTGGAATAACTGTGTAGAGATCCTTAATGTTGATGGTCAAGAAACTGTAAGGTTCATCAAATTGCAAGAAATTAAGTGTCTATAAGAAATTCCACGAATCATGGCAAATTTGTGTCTCATTCACCAAGTATTTCTTTAACTTCAGGTCAACAAATTTAGCACAGGTGTATGTGATGGACCGTCTACCATCCACTTTGGGGCACGGTGTGTGGGGGGGGGGGTTCAGCCAGGTCTTTATGAATTTTTGGAATACCAAAAATAGTTGGAGTCAAGGGGGTTGCAATGTCTAGATAATTGTAGGTGTCTGAATAAACAAGTCATTCAAGAAGCGTCTAATTCTACAATGTGCTCCACTGATCTTGTTTAAAGAGGATTTGACATAAGCATCAGTCTCCAAGATATGATTCACCTTACAAATGCAGTCACCCTCATCCATGAAGACCAAGCCTCCCCCTTTATCAGGTTTCATGACCCTAATCTGGTGCAGTTTAAGTGTCTGCAATGCTGTTCTTTCATCTCCTGAAATGTTAAAGTCTGTACTAAATTGACGTGATTTATTTGGAAGATGTCTAATATCTAACTCAGACATTTTTTCGTACACCAACAGTGTAGGATGGAAGGGTGGGTTAAAAATGCTTGAAATGCTACAAATGTCATTGTAGAAACAATTATTGCCATACAATAAATTCAAATTCACCTTCCGTACAAACATTTTAAGGTCCACTAGTGTTCTGGCCAAGTCAGCATGTGCACTAGGAACAAAGCCAAGACCCTTAGCCAAAACATGAACTAAACTATGTGGCACATCATAGGAAGAATAGTTGTAAATTTAAAAGTCACTTGTAGAATTCACTAAAACATGTAAAATATGTCAATAAAATGTGTTGTCATTCACGAAATGGGCTTCCACAATGCTATCTCCTCCATATGTTGCGTTTCCTCTGGTGTCGGCCTTGGGAAGAACCACCACTCATTTCTGGTTTGCTCCTCACCTGGACTGTCTGAAAATCCCTTTGTTTTGAAGTTTTGTTTTGGTGTCGTTCCCTTATACGCTCACTGCATTGGACAGGTAAACCCTCTCCCTGGTTGTCGGTAGGGTTGCCATTGTAAGAGTCATTAACTTCGGTGTCCCTAAATTTATTGTATGGCAATAATTTTTTGTACAATGACACTTGCAGAGTTTCAATTAGACACTTCTTGAATGACTTGTTTATTGAGGCCAGCATCGATATAGACAACTACAATTATCTAGACATTTTGTCCCCCTTGACTCCAACTATTTTCGGTATTCTGAAAATCAATACAAACCTGGCCAACCCCCACCCCCATCCCACCCCACTCTACACGCCATAGTGGATGGTAGACAGTCCATCACATATACCTGTGCTAAATTTGTTGACCTGAAGTTAAAGAAATAATTGGTGAATGAGACACAAATTTGCCATGATTCGTGGAATTTCTTAGAGACACTTAATTTCTTGCAATTTGATGAATCTTACAGTTTCATGACCATCGACATTAAGGATCTCTACACAGTTATTCCACAACATTTGGGCATAAGTTGGGTTAGGGAACACCTACATAGGAAAGGTGCTGATAATGATGAGATATGCCTGGGGGAATTCCTCTTGGACATTATTTTGTCCAGTAACTACATCTTGTTTAATAACGAATACTACCTACAAAAGACCAGGGTGGTCATGGGGTCACCCTGTGGAGGGAGTTTCACCAACTGCATGCTGGCACATTGGGAGTCTGAATATCTATTCAAGGATGAAATGTTTAAAAGCAGGGTACATTGGTATACCTGTTACCTTGATGATATTTTTGTAATTTTTAAAGGCGGGTATACAACAGCTCAGCAGTTTATTAATCACATCTCTACCTTTACCACCATTTTGAAATTCACATTTAATTTTGCATCTGACTCAATTCCTTTTTTGGATGCCCTAATATCTAATGACAGACCCAATAAGAGGTATGTGGCTAAGATATATAGAAAACCCACATACTCAAATGCTTTTTTGCATTTTGAGAGCTCACAGCCCTTCCACCAAAAGAAGGCACTCATTAAAGGACAACTTGTAAGAGTGGCTAGGATGTCCTCTTTGGAAACTACCTATCATGAAGAATGCAATTTATTTATGTTTCTGAAGAGGGTTTATCCCCCTCAGCTGGTAGACCAGGTTATAGCAGAAGTTACTATCAAAAGAGAAACAGTGGTGTTTAAACCTGTCTTGTATGCAGGGCAACAGAGACTACATATGGCTATGTCTGATAATGAGGTTACTAGCTTGAATGTAGAACAGAGTTCTAACAAAACTGACTTTACTACCAGTTTTATTATTACTTTTTCCATTGACTGTTAAGCCATACATGGTATTATCATGGAAAACTGGGTAATGATTAGTGAAGACACAGCTATGAAACGTAGACTAGGAGACTTCCCCAAGGTGGTTTTTAAGAGAGGTCAAACCTTAAAGATGGTTTTAGAAAGACCTAAAGATTTGTATATCCCAAGTGGTGGGATGTATAAATGTGGGAGATGCACAACTTGTAAATGTACTGACACAACCAATATGTTTAACATCAATAACACTAAATACACCATCCATGGGAAATATAATTGTGACACCACTGGTGCTGTTTACTTGGCTAGGTGCCAATTATGTTGTGGTTTCTATATAGGAAAAACTGAGAGACACTTGAGGCAGTACATTTATGAATACCAGTATGAAATAGCAAAGTCAAATTTAAACAATACACTGGTCAGGCACACTGTTGCAGACCCAGGGCATACCTTTTTATTCTTGGTCATTGAGCAAGTAAAGAAGGGTGTATGGGGTTGCCCTTGGTCACTGAAGTTAGAGGAAAGGGAATGCTTGTGGCAGCTGAAACTCGCTGCATGTGTTCATCCTGGTTTGATTGATCACAGTAACTTAAAATGTATTTTAAAACTAAAATCACTTGGCAGGTGATTTTTTTGTACATAATTTTATGTACATCCATATTCAGTTTGTTTTTCTTGCACACATATGCAAGTATGTTTTCTATTGTTCATATATATATTGTTTAACATAGACTCCCTTTGAAGAGTTTGCTTTTTACAGTTAATTGTGGGTTTTTTTATACATGGGTTTGTGTGGATTTATAAATTGGTATATATACCTTTAAAACTTATGTTGGCTCAGAGGAAAGGATGTGATGTCATTATATTAGTTTTATTTAAATTTTAATGAAACAAGCATTCTTTTTCTGAAGATGTTCACCTATTTTGTAAATGAAAGCGCTAACAAAATAAATCTTTAAAAGTTCTGCTGGTTTCTTCTTTTTAGCCATCTGGCTTGGATTACAGTTGTCTAATTTTGTTTACTTGGGTTTCTGAAAACAGCTTTAGTTAAAAAAAATGAATAAATTCAATATATGTGTGGGAAGAAAAGCTCCACTATATTAGAAACATTTTTAAACAAGCCTTCAGTGTATCTATGAACAGATACGAAATAATAGATTAAGAATTACTCACAAACTTGCTAATTATTTTACATTTATCGTAAAGTATAGGCAGAAAAGTATTGTAATTCTAGCTTTGCAGAACTGTAACAGTAAGCAAATGGGTCATTTGTTCCATTCACACAGCCCTAATCTCCACCCACAACTCCAACCACAGTATATGACTTGATCTTGCGAAGTTAAATAACAACAAAAAAGAAGACACTGTCATTAAGTATACTTTTTTTCACACAAACAGTACTTAAGAGTTCAGAGCTTGTGGTCAATCTTACTTCACTAAAATGCACATTATTCTTGCAAAGCAAGACAGAACTGCAGTCATTTGATTTGCACATAGGTATTGCACCCATTCCAACTGCCAACATAGAGAATATGCTTTGAGCCTACAATATTTAAAATAATGAAAATAAATGGCCGTGGTTTAATTATTGTATTTCTTTCACATCACATAGCCAAAAACTTGCATGTGTTCTTACTTCAGTTCACCCATACACACTGCACTCATGCAAGAGTACAGCTTGTTTCAACAACACATTGACATACAGTCCTATTTATCTTGACTACCCCTACAAAATGAAATTAGGTTAGAAAAACACGTCATCCTTAAATGGTTCCCTAGATTACACTTCATACCTAGTATCTCTTTGATTCCTGCCAGGATATTAAATTAAACAATATAATAATAATAATAATAATAATAATAATAATAATAATAATAATAATGAAGGAAGTCATCAACAACCTCCAAAACACACAGACCACTAGCATCTGGTTGACCATGCCAGTGTATTACAAAAAAAAAAATCAACAGTCCCCAGTACACATTGCATCCCTACTATCTGTTCAACCCTGCCATGATAGTTTATTAAAAAAAGAAAAGAAAAAAAGAAAGTAATCCACAGCCCCCAAAATAAAAACACGACCTAACCTTACCTACTACTAGTGTCTGCTTGACCATGCCAGGAGTGTTAAAAAAATCACAAACTTCCCCCAAAACAGCCAGCCCACTGCAGATTTTGTCTTCTACTATGATCTGGTTGACACTGCCAAACTCCAGGCCCAGGATGTTAGAAACAAAGAACAAATATGTATCCAGTCCACCTTTTCATTTTAAACAGTATCTGGTCAATCCTGCCAAAAATAATAAATAATTGAATGCATAAATTATCTGGTCGAGCCTGGCAGGAAAAATTACAGAAAATATCTGATTGAACCTGGCAGGGAAAAAATGCAATATGTAGTATCTGGTTGGCCCTGCCAGGAAAATAAATGCAATATGTATATCTGGTTGGTCCTGCTGAAAAAAAAAAACAATCAGAAGAACCCATTATTTTTTTTCACACTTACCTGAACTATCTGCTATTACTGTGGTCTGTGGATTAGTTTTCATTTAGCAGTAATAAAATTCACGTGTGCCTCACCTCAGAAGAAGGCTCTACTATCTCTCTTTCACTCTCGCTCATTGCTTTTCCCATTGCAAAGAGAGGGAGGAGAGTGTGAGGGCAATAGGACTCATCAGCAGCCATGCCATGTATGTGGCTGCTGACTATATAGTCCAATTGGATTCAGATTTCTGGCCAAAAATTTATCCTATTAATCCCAGCTGCAGTCTCTAGTTAATCTGGACTAATAAATCCACAAAAATTAGTGTAGAGGAGGCAGACCAATTCTTAAAACTATTAAGCATGTTTTTTATTTACTAAATAATAAAATATATAAGCGCTTTCGTCTCAGTATTCCAAAATTACAGAGTCTTCATCAGATACAAATTTTAAAACAGCCCAGCTTGTTTTAAACCCTATAAGGATGACATCATATCCTGAAACAGACTTAAAAGGTTTAAAGCAACAGTATGTCCTGAAACAAACTCAGATAGCAGCAGTATTCAAGTTCAAAAATCTATTATATAGCATGGATATTTAAAAAAGTTTTAAAAAATATAATAAGACCAATCCATTTAATATAATATAATTTAATATCTGATGAAGTCTCTGTAATTTTGGAATATTGAGAAGAAAGCTCTTATATATTTTATTGTTTATTAAATAAAAAGCATACTTGGTAGTTTTAAGAAGTGGTCTGCCTCCTCTACACTCATTTTTGTGCATTTTTTTTTTGTTGTTAAAGCAGAACACGAGCATGTATGCTCGCTGTTACGAGTTCTATGAATACTCACTACAAGCAGACCGGCTGCACCTCCTCATGATCTGCATCCTAGGCAAATGCCTAATTCGCCTTAATGGTGGCTCTAGCCATGTCATAACGTACATATTGTGAAGATGTACAAAATGAGTTGCTTGAATATGACTGTAATATCAGCATAGGTCTCAGCCAGTTGTGATGTAGCAAGTGTCTCATGGACAATAGTAGATAGTAGCAGACAAAATTAGGGACAATATCAGAATAATACCAACATTAATCTGTGACACTAATGTAAAATATGTAACTGTAAGTTACTATATATGTTCTGCATGAGCACACTTGTACCACTGTAATGATTTGTCATTAATCTGTAAGGAGATTCAATAATGACAAGTTTTGGAGGAGGGACACTGTTATACCTGTAGTTTAAATTACAAGCAATCCTGGCTAGTTGAGAGGTTTGCATGACACATGTATGTCATAATCCACACTTGCAAGAATGTAACCCATGCCATTAATGTTGTCAGTGAGCTGTGTATATACTGGGTGCATCACAGGAAGACATATCACACATGCATCTTGTAGAACACATTGAAGGGTAGTCTTCATTGTCAACTCCTAATGGTTATCCATCACAAAGAATACTTATGTATGACCAAAAAGATATGAAGAAGCTTATCGTGGCAAAAGTGATACATTTAAGTAAATCATCCCTGGAAGATGTGTGGTGAGGTACATGCAAAAGGGTGCATTGCACTCAACTGTTAGTGAGATGAGGCTGAACACAATGGGATTACAATGTTCTTTGATGTGGATGGCCTGCCCATACTCAGACGTTGTGCTACATACAAGGGATTTGGCACCACCGTGCACACATGCTGGTGGAAGTTCTGCTTACTATCTATCTACCTGAGTATCCTGTTCACATACTAATTGGTCTGTTCATAGGGGTGTGCTATCAATATTGTAATGAGCTTGTGTATTTTCTTTCAAAAATAGAATAATTATGTTTTGTGTTCATCTACTGTATCTCCATTTCTCTGGCAACAATCAGTTTTGTGTGGCAATACTTTCTGCAGTATATCCATAATAGTGTTCTTGGATTCAATGATCATCTGCAATTTGCAGTCATCCACAGAGTTGGTTAGACAAAGGATGTCTATATTTGCCTTGATTTCTGAGAATTAAATACTGAACAGGAAAGAGCCTATTACAGAAACCTGAGGTACGGGACCTGGTCACTGGACTCTTGCTAGAGGTGAATTCACACACTTTGGCAGTATGTGTCCTATTTGTGAACCATTTGTCTACCCACTTATTGGTGTAGGTATGTATGCCCACTTGAGACAGTTGCTCTGTAATACCTGAGTGTAGATGTGTGTCAAATGCCTTGGCCAGGTCAAGTTATGCAGGTTGACAGTCTTTTTGTCATGCATGCCCTTGGTGACCTTCTTGAAAAGGTCATCCAGATTTAACTGGGAAGTTGGTAGAATGGTTAAGGTGTTCCTTCTTGCAGACACAAGGAGCAACGTTTGAATATCACATGGAGTAAATGACTAGGATTAAAATGTCCCACAGGGGCAGTTAGCCTAGTACTAATCTATAAACATATGAACAGACATGATTTAGCCTTAACAAATCAAAAAATGGCTTGGGTACATAGTTGGGAGATTACCTGTATTTTTAAGGTCCATGATGATTCTTTGGTCTGCCTCACAGATGAGGAGAGTCAGGATTATTGGTCTATAATTCCCTGGATCAGGTGATGGCCTCCTTTGTTCAGATGGATGACTATTGCTGTACACCCTTTTGCCAGAACATAGGCTGTCTAGGGGCTCTGTTTAAGTAGGAATCCAACTGTATCTGGTAAGTCAGGTTTTAACTTACTATATAAGAAACCTGGGATGTTGTCAGGGCCCACTGATTCTGTGTTTTTAGCCTGAGAGGGTACATAGATGAGCTGCTCTCCTGCGAAAATAAACTGAGTAATGTTTGCATGTATACTTTAGCTGATGACTAGTGGAGACAGGGGATGGAGTTTGGATACAAATCTCAGCTCGTAGGTTTTATATTTTCTCTGGCTGAGTAAGGGTAGTAACATCTTCAGACAGCTCTGCATTTAGCTGTGTACTCCCCTTAACATTTCACACTTATTTAAAAAAATTATTTGTGACCACACCTCCAAATACAACCTTGGTTATGCATCACATACCACACAGTAGTACTGTTCACACAGTCATATAACTCTAATAATATCATGTAATTACATCAATTGCACAACATATGGCTATATGTTTTTCATTGGAAAGCTGTGTGTGAGCACCCTGGTACCATATATGGACACATTACAAATGTAGTGGATCTAGCTGATATAGAACAGTTACTGGCACAAATGCAGATAGTCACTCAATGCTGCTGGGGACCACTTCAGTACTCCTTGAAAATAGCAACACAATTGCAAATGCAATGAATTCCACAATGTTGCAATTGAATCAAAATGTGTGATATGTTTGCATATATAACAGCATTACAACGTGTGGATGAAACAAGGCTTATGTGCCCATGTAATCAGTTTAACTTAATACTGACGTATGGCACAGAACATTTAATGATGGTAGGTATACGCATGCACACATGCCATACTGCAAGTGTCATTGTAATGTTTGAATGAGAACTGAGTAGAATGTTGATAACGTCCATTACAGAAACACATGCTTACTAAGCTAACAATATACATAGTATCATCTCATGTTAACAGTTCTTAGGAGGCATATTACTACAGCTTTTATGGAAGGAGTCTGTAATCACATGGCAGTAGTGGCCATCAGTACATTATCTCATACCACAAATTGCAATACTCTCTTGAAGAGCTACCGTACATCCAGACCTCAACATAGCACATGTGGATGACAGCAACATTGGCATGTAATGTGTTCATAGGGTTATAGGACATTGCTATGCTAACAGCCAACATCACATAAATCCTATCCATTATACCATTTTAACCAACATCAATATATCTGTATGATGGAAGATAAGGCAAGGCAATGTGCATATGTGTGTATTTGATAGCATTACATACTGCCTCTGTCCATATGTAACATGTGCACCACCCCATGACAGAATTAGCAATCACACACTCAATTGTCTGGAGATGGTTTGTAGAGGCTCATTGAAGGACTCTGCTTCATGATATGTCTAGCGATCATTGAGATGAGGATATCCTCCAGTCCTCTGCAGGAAGGATGCTATGTGGCCAGAGGGAAAAAGGGGACGTTGGATTCATGAGGCTATGTTAAAGGTTTGCCTAATTGGTAGTTAAATGAAAAGAGGTTCAAAAGATCATTCAATAACTGCAATGTGCTACAAACCACACACACACACACACACACACACACACACACACACACACACACACACAACAGATGACTGGGTCGGATTTGACATTAAACCTGTGTAGTTACAGAAACTGTATTCCATACAATGCAACACTAGCACCACCACATATGTTTGACTTTAAGACAGTGTCATTGTCCACTTTATGGAGTATAACAGCATCACTGTATGCTGAAAAGAAGATGTTGGGAGGAGTGTCTGACATGGATATGGAGTCGCATATTGGTGTAAAATTGTCACAAAAATATTATTTGAATGAATACACACCCAAGTAGACTGTTGGTAGAGTACAATCCCTAACTATCTAGTTACAGGAGCTGGAAAGCACAGTACTCAATGTTAATGCCATGGCAGAATTTTGACTTAAAAAGTGTCAGAGTGCACTTTATAGAGGATGACATCATCAGTTTATCTTAAGAAGAAGATCAGAGGAGGGTCGGACATAGCTGTGGCCTCACATACCATTCTAAAATTGTCATCAGACTGATTGTTGAATGAACGCACACGCACACATACTAGTTGATGTAGTGAGATTAAAACTCATACCTAACTATAGAACACAGTACTTAATGCAGGCACCACAGCCCATGTCTGTCTTTCATAGTATCAGGCAACAATCCATAGCTGATTTATTTATCTATTTGCCAGGAAAGTCTGACTGGGACAGAGCCCATTTTTAGTAGAGGTCTAGGTAAAAATGATCCAGATGCATGTCTTTGGAATGTGGAAGGAAACCAAAGCATCTGAAGGAAATCCACATGAATGCAGACAGAACATGAAGACTACACAGAGAGGGCACCTGAGCCAAGAATTGAACTAGAAAACCTCTTGCTGTGAGGTGACAACACTAACTGCTGCACCACTATGCCACCCAAATGACAATACTAGCAGTGTCTGGTGAGAAGAAGATGGTTGTAGGAGTGTCACACATGCTATTCTAAATTGGTCTCCAGAATGTGAGCTAACTGAACACAAGTGCACGCATGCACGCACACACACACACACACACACACACACACACACACACACACACACACACACACACACACACACACACACACACACACACACACACCAGATGAATGAAGTGAGATTAAAACCCCTACCTAACTAATTACAGAAAACAGTACTTAATGCAAGTGCACATCACAAGTCCAGATTTCACAGTGTCAGACAACACATTATAGCTGATGACATCAGCAGTGTCTGGTGAGAAGAAGATGGTAATATGAGTGTCTCACATGCTGTTCTAAAATGGTCTCCACCTGCTGTTCAAAAATAATCTCCAGAATCTGAACTAGCTGAACAAAAACACACACACCAGCTGACCACAGTGAGACTAGAACTTCCTGCCTAACTCTCTATTGAACACAGCATAAAACATAAACACCATAGCACACATCTGGCTTTCATACTGTCAGGCAACACTTTATAGCTGATGACATAAGCAGTATCTGGTGAGAAGAAGATGATAAACACACAGAAGTTGACTGCAGTGAAATTAGAACCCCTACCTAGCTATAGCACATAGTACTTAAAGCTAACACCATGACACTAGTCTGACTTTCATAGTGTTCAACACTTTGTAGCAAAGGACATCATCGGTGTCTGCTGAGAAGATGTTAGTAGGAGTGTCTCACATGCTGTTATAAAATCGTCTCCAGAATGAGAGCTCAATGAACACACACACACACACACACACACACACACACACACACACACACACACATACAAGTTCACTGCAGGGAGATAAAAGCTCCTACCTAGCTATGTATACTAGCTACAGCACACAATACTTATCCCTACACCATGGCACACAGCTGACTTTAATAGTGTCAGACAACACTTTATAGCAGATGGCATCATCAGTGTATGTTGGGAAGATGCTTGGATGGCTGTATGTAATTGCTGTGTAGTTATGGACAACTGTAAAACTTTGTTCTCAATAACGCTTGAGTGATGGCATTAGTTAAAAAGAGTGATGCCCTTCTGACTACTCCCATACACAAGTTGACTGAAGTAAGATTAGAACACCAATTTACCCACTTACACAAACTAGAGAACACAGTACTTAACACAAGTGCCATGGCACAAGCATGGGTTTCATAGTGTCAAAGAGTAATTTATAGCAGATGACATCATCAATGTATGTTGTGAAAATGTTGGTAGGGCTGTATGAAATTGCTGTGTAGTCATATATGACTGCAAAATGTTGTTCTTCATGAAATTTGAGTGCTGACATTAGGACACAGACTCATGCTCTTCTGACTACTCACATAGGCAGTTACACATACAGACACACACACACGCAATCGGTCTGTTGTACAATTTTTAACTGTTTATTCCATCTGTAAAACACAGTAGTTAACATTTTCACCATTACAGAAGTGTGTTTTTTTTGTTGTCATAGTGGTCTTTATAGAGGATAATAACATCATGTTACAGTAACATATACTATTGTGAGACTTGGATACAAAGTTTGAACTTTGTATTTACTTTTGTAGTTGCAATGTGCACAAATGCTTTAAATGACAGCTTGTTAACCTATATGCAATTAGCTGTTATGAGTGCATATTGCAGAAATGAGACATACATGGACTTGTTTCACAATATGTTGTGTTCATAACACACTCACACACACACACACACACACACACACACACACACACACACACACACACACACACACACACACGCACACATATTGTAGATATTGCCTTCCCTGTTTGCATGGAGTTAAGCAGTGAGCAAATATGGTTCTCTGCTTAAATGGGAAAAATATTAATATTTCTATTGGTTCACCTTCCTTTGCACAAACAGGCTAAGTGAAGATATGCAGCCCCCACACTCTGGACAGTACTGAATGGCAAAATACACTTCTTCTGGCAGCAGGGGTCAGAGCAGTGAGGTCATGATCAAAGCATGGATAACACTGGCTTTAAAACCAACTCATTATTTTTTTTTCTTTACAGATGGTATCAGAATGCCATTACATAAGTAAATGTGATAACTACTACAAATGTGACAAGCAATGACTACAGTAAAGTATGTGTCTTCCACAATTTTTATCATTAATGCCTACCTCTATAGAGTTGTACAACCATTAGTCTTTTTGTTGACTGAATTGCAAATCATAGTTTACTAGTGTGTACAGCTTCCTACAAAAAAGCAGGGGGTGATACATATTTTTAAATGATTATTTCTAACTTATCAGACATGGTAACTCTTCGTGTCTGGCCATGTATCCCGAAAAGTGTATGCTGTATGCTTTGCCACAGTAAGTACAGTATGCACAAAGGTTCATAGGTGTTTATTAGGGTAATGACCACAAGGGTCGCTTTAACCTTAGCCATGCATCCCAAATCTCTGACAAGTTCTGATACCCTTGATAAGTGTAAACAGGGGTTTGAGAGATGAAATGTTTACAAGCAGAGGCCTGGGAGATAAACCATTTACAGGCTGCCTGTGTCCATTAGAGACAAAGGTGCCAAACCAGGGATGAATTTCCTGTTATCTATCAAATTGTCCAAGTTGCACTTGAATTGGTTTAGGTAGGAACTCTGCTTTACATGGATGGAGAGCCTGTTCCAGAGACAAGATAATCTCTGGGATACATACCTGTCTCTGCAGCAGGTTTTGTTTATATCACAGGCAAGGTTTAAGTTTTTAGAACAGGTAATTCTGGTCCTGTTTGTTTTGTGGATATGCAAAAGGTCAATCAGAGTGTGGTCTGACAATGCCCTGTATGCCAGGCATAGATCTCCCCTCAAAATAATGTAGAAGACAGAATACAGGGATAACGCTTTTTGATGGTCTGCATAGGACATTTTACTTACACCCTTTATTCTTTTAGTGAGGAACCTCTATGGACATTCTAATTGTGGGACATGCCTAATTAGGTACATACCAAAGGGGGCATTGTACTCAATGATAGGTCTGATGAATGCCAAATACAGTGGAACAATCAATTCCTTGGTCTTATATTTCATACCTTTGTTTATAAGTTGCACAACATAGATTTTCTCACCACTGTAGACACATGATAATCAAAGGCTAGACTACTATCTATGTGTGTCACTAAGTCCCTGACTACTGGGTCAACTCTAAGGGATGGCATTAAATGAAGATTTCATCCATCGTCACTTGAATATGTCACTAACAGAATCTAACGTTAGTATTATCCATCAGTACAGTCAAGTCAGTCTGCAGACACCACCCGTCAGCCTAATAAATACACATACATACAGAGTATTTGGATAGATGGGATGAATACAAGGTGAGATTAACATAATCCTAATAATCCTAATAATGTCACATTAATGGTCATGTGTTTGGTCTGTTGTCATTATTACCATTACATGCTTTGTAGCATGAAGTGAGTGACACAGAGGTAGTGAAGGCATATGAGAGGGACAGCAGGTTTATGACAAGCAGAACAAGTTTAGCTAAATATGTGATAGCAGTGGGAATGGATGTCACTTCATATATTCATTTGTGGTCAGTACATAATATATCTCCATGAAAACAATCATAGTTTTGGAAATTTTCAATATGTGTATAATTAAATATGTAATACACATTATCATCACAATAAGAAATGATGAAATATGCAACTGGAATTGAACCCTTGAAGCTACTGTCAAAAAAAATCATCAATCAAGTGATTTATGTCAGCACTCCACAGAGTAATTTGCATTTTGTTGCATTCAGCAGTGTAAATAACTGTCAAAGCAACTGTTTAGTAGTGTCTTCACTCTGATTTAACTCTGTGTTCCTTTAGCACAGCGAGTTTAAGCATTATTGCATGGAGGTAACAGGATTAGTGCGACCATCAAAAAAACTCACCAGGTTTTGTCATAGGACATGAACAGCCATTCACCACAGTTCAGCACTGTTGCATGATGTCAAACTCCACACAAATGCAGAGGGCAAAAAGTAAAGGCTTTATTAGAGGCTATTTATGGCCATGTGTGTGGTGCTTGCTTCTATTTTTTGACCAAATTAAAAATATGAAAATGGGGTAGATAGGTAAGCTGTGAAATGAAGGGCAAACAGAGTGAAGAACAATGAAGAAGCTATAAAGGAATTTGCAGGAGCGAATTAGGATAGAACCATAGCTATCTACTTCTTTAACAGTATAATGTGAGCATGTATACAAAATTGCATAAATCTGAACCATCACTACAACACAGATGGGCGACAACAACAAATGAAGTTGTATTGCCAATTGGACTAAGTCAGTTGTGTTGAGAAGACACATATGAGGAATGAAGAGCTATATATGAGACAATTTTTTGTGGGACAGGTACTCTTTTTTTTTCAAAGAGTGGAATGTTGTGGAAGGGATGTAGGAATGTCAGGGTCAGGTAAGTAGGGTAGGTGAAAATGCAGGTGTAGGCAAACAGTACAAACAAGCCAGATACAGGGATGGTGATAGACACAAAATATTGGAGGACACCATGTTTGAGGATAGGTATTGAACATCAAAGGCATAGTCCCATCAAGCATGGGAACCATGAGAATCTAGCCTTCACCCTCAAAAATGTCATCACTGTGTTCTTCCTTGACTCCCTATAGGATTGCTTGATGCATGTTTATTTTTCTGCATCCCAAGAAGCAACTTCTCCAGATGGCTGAGGCATGCACCAGTGCTACTTTCTAATACCTCATATACTATCCCTGGCAGCTCCTGGTGGGTGACATAATCCCCATTTCTACCCATACTCCTGGAGGATACAAATGCACCAGTTGCCCGGGTAATGCTAACTGATGTTGATGGCCCAGGTAGTGCAAGGGCTGCAAAGGCAGTAATGCCAGGATGTGTCCTAGATGTGATGGATGCTGGTGCAGAAGTCCATAGAGGGTTAAAAGTTTGAGCTCCAGTGGTTGGCCTACCTTCCTGTGCTGAAAGTCATTTTGTTTGCTGACAAAAAGTATGACAGAATGGTGTGATCACATATATAAAAAAATAAAATAAAATAGACAGATAAAGGGTGAGGTGAGACAAAAAAAAGAAAAGAAAATGATTACTACAAAGCTTTCAAAATCAAAAATAGGATTGTGAATTGTAACAAGTAATCATTGCAATATATATATATATATATATATATATATATATATATATATATATATATATATATATATATATATATGTTGCATTTATGCTTTTAAAAATAATACAGATTAAGTTAACAACATGGAATTTATGACAATTTTGAGTAAATAAATATCAAATACTGAAATTTTTGAAATTAGGATGTATTTGTTACTTGTGGGAATTGAGCCCACCAGATTTGAATACAGTATTACACTTGTCTAATACAATTACCAAGAACTATAGAATAAAGCAAGCATGCTTGCTTTTACAGATAAGATCTTCATACTTGAGTTGTTAGCAATGTTTGGAGAGCAATAATTTGAATACATCATGTTTATTTATGCTGCGTATATACCCCTTGCCTCTCTGACTTTTTCTAGTTCTTCAGCATATGTCTCACTGTTCATTGAAATTTTTGAGCAGCTGGAAAATAAAGAAAGAGAGAAAAAGAGACATGAAGCATTATGCATACCAGTGTGGGCTGTATCATTATAATAATGCCTGCATTGCTGCCTTGGATAGACTGTACCAAGCCTCAGCTTTATATTGAGACCCAGTATAGTCCCCCCTGCAGCAGTCTATGACTGCAGTGCTTTAGAAATAGTGCAATCCACACCTCATCTTTGAACCCTAATGTGGGAACCATCCTTCCATGCTCCTGCCATGTCTGCACAGGTCCTCCAACAACAGCTACAGTGTTTTCCCTCCAATTCATGATATCACATTTTACAGCCAGTGCAAAACCCGCACAACCATGCCAACCACATGTGTGCAATGTTAAGCTGAGAGCAACATTGCCAAACAAACAGGAAGGCACTTTATGAAATAGCAAGGATAATGTGACAGCTAGCATTAATTTATGGCATGTGTTGTGCTGGAACTGCAACAGTTTGTCCAATGGTCAACACTTATATGTTAAATGACTTGGCTTTTAAGACCTGAAATTGGGGGGAGCAGTTTGATGACTTAACACATATTCTTTGGGGCCTTAAGCACTGATAAAAGTAATTTGTACAATGTGGGATTCAAACCTATGAAAAACAGGAAATGCATATACCTCCACATATGTGTTTTTCCTCTGTGCCACACAAGACATATTTGGCAAATATGATCATTACTAATATACAATTTAAGAGTGGGGATCCTATGCCTCAACTAACCATGTAGTGTGTGACATGACAAGGTCCTGGTTTATGCATTCTCACATGTGATGTAGGAGTAATGTGTGAAATACACTGGAAATGCATATACTAGTAGTACTTTCAGAGTAAATTTTTGAGTTCTGGTTCAGACCACACAATACACTCTGTTTTATAGGTATACTTGTGTTATGTGAGGTGTGTAGATGACTGTCAGTATACTATAAAGTCCATCCCAGCTCAGAAAGTATTTTTTTTAATTACAGAAACATAATTGTCATGCTAGCCCAGTTACACATATAATACATACAATATCATTTTTATCCTCAATCAACCTACTATACATACGTATTCTTATGTATAATTATGTTTCTATTGTTATTTTTTATATTAATTACAGTGAAACACCATTAATAAAAATTAGAGTATGCTGGATCAGATGCCTGGATCACCTGTGTTCTGACAATGAATTTACACCTCGTGCCAGAGGGAAAGCTAGGAAGCAGGTGTATTTTTTCAATCAGTACCATCCAGAGTGTTGACGGACACACAACTCCACTTAGTTTGCTTGCACAAACTCTTCAAAAATGAAAACTGGCAAAAACACAAAGAAGGCAGCAGCGAGGCCACAAAAAAACACAGTTTTATTCACAATAAAACAGTGTTTTTTGTGGCCTCGCTTCTGCCTTCTTTGTGTTGTAGTCTGCTTGCATGACACAAGGCAAAGCAAGTAGCAATGTTTCTTTTTTTGCAAGTAACACTGTTTCTTATTTTGGTCTAAGCAGTGAAGCCTGTTTGCACACAGGTGAGCAAAGTGCAAATGAGACAGGCAAAAGGGAATATGGTTATTTTTGTTCATGCTCATTATGATCATTTCCCAGAAAAAAAAAGTTATTTCGGACTTGAACCACGGTCTCCCTATCTTATGTATTATGTGCCTAAACATCTTTACAAGTTGTGCTACACTCACAGTTGGGTCACAGGTGTACGTTATGCTGTCGTTATTATCCAAGGTGCTGAGCACCATGCAATGCCACTAAGCATGATTGCACTTCCTAAGAAAATTGATATTCATTCTTAAGTATTTATGCATTTGACCCTGTTTGCATTAAGACGTATGGCATGCAAATGTTAATAAAAGAAACAAAAAACATGTTAAAGAATTACACTCCTCTGGATATGAACTATCATAATAATGAAATTACAAAACACAGTTGGAATGTGTTATCTCTCTTTGCCACAGACACAACTTTGCAATCAAATCATGTACATACAAGCAATTCACATTTCCTATAAGTTGGTTGCATGTGTGTGGCTTACATATTTAGTGCAATAAGTGATCACACAACCAGTTATAAATATGCTTGCATACATGCAGCCCGGTCCTCTCTTTGTATTGTGTTCATTCTTCCCTTATCTTTGCTGTAATATCAGACATGCAGACTATAGTGCATTTTGTATCACTGTCCTTTAAATGATGATAACATTATATGACAATGAAAAACATTTTTCAACAAAGGCAGGAGAGTTTGGCTATTAGTGAACAAAAATGATAAACGTGTGCTGTTTTGTTTCATTTAATAGCTTGCTGAAATTACTTACACACATTAGAAGTGTAACCTCACTGACACACCCACTGCAGGGAAAGTTCTCTGAATTACTGTTGTGTTTTCTTCTGTCTCACACTAATCATTCACTATTGCAAGCTATTAGCAACTAACAATGGTGTAGAGACTACAGTGTGCTAGATTCAATAATGCCTACATGGTGTACTAAAACCATGTGTGCATCATGCTGTGAAGCATACATGGTAGCGTGCTGATTTGTATTCAGTAAGCAGCTCTACATGTAAGCACTCTGAGCATCGTGTCATGCAAATTACAGCAATAAGTAGCTGAATTGTATGCTAATCAACCAATCCAAGATGGAGGAGCTATTCAACAAACTATAAAGCAATCATGTACAGTCAGTTCAAGTTTTGTCGTCAAATTTCAAAACCTATTGAAATATAGCCACAGAAACTACTCTACAAAGAAAGAATGCTAGAGGCTGCTGTTGCTCTTCTGTATGTATATGTGTAACAGACCCAAGTCTATGCTTCTGCTGCTGCTAACAGACCTCAGGCAAGGAGGAGAAGGGTGTTTAGACCCCCGTTTAACTTTTCATGGTCTGCATGATGTGGAAATAGTACAGTGCTACAGGGTGCTACAGAGTGGATAGAGACGCACTAAAGGAACTCTGCAACCTCTGTCATCCTCAACTGAGAGCAAGGGCAAACGGAGGGGAACCAATACCTGTGAAGACTAAGGTATGTGTACCACTTAGAATATTAGCTACAGACCAACAGAGGATATGCTGGGAGTGTCACAGGCATCAGCATCCAGGATCCTACATCAGTTGCTGAATGCTATGTTACAGCATGTCAGTGAATACATATATTTTCACAATACACCTGAGGACAGAGTTACAGCTATGCAGGGTTGTACATCACAATGGGGACAACACAGGGGTACAGTGAATACACAATTGCCTATATGTCCTATAAGAATAGTTTTAATTGAAACTTCCCTGACACATCCACACACAGCTCATGTGTAATGAGCAACAACTGTGTTGTATACATCTATTAAGTTAACAATAGATGCATTAAAAAAATCTGCCCAAGAGGTATTAGTCAAACAATACATTTTACTATACAAGCAAATTTAGAAATTGCCATATGTAAGCTTACCTGGAAGCTGCTCCTGGGACAAAATTGTCCTCCCAGACTAATCAGCACTGACATAAAGCACATGCTGGTGTGCAGCTTCCAATGAGCTGTCTGAATTTCTGACAGCGGACAGGAACTCTTCATTTGGTGTCAGTGGGGGCTCAGTAGCAGGCACCCCATAGCCATATGTTCATGGGCAACTGCAGGTTCTCTCCTCCAAGCTGATGAAATCATATCAGTGGCCAATGATGCACCTGATCATAAGTCCTGTTGTGGCTCCCCTACTACATTGACATCATTCAATAACTGGTTCCAAATCTGCTTTCTGGCAGCCATATCCACATGCTTTATTTATACAGAAAGGTGCCATGTCATGAGAACACCTGTATTATGACTAAATTCTCACAGTCACTGAAATGGGGTTTACATGGATTTTTATACTTCGGTGCCATAATCCTACATGGAATAAAACAGAGAAGGATACAGCACATAAATATTACCTAATATGTTGCTTACATACACATTTGTCAACATTAAGCACTGGAAGCACACTTGTCAGTTGTTAAAACTGAAGGTAATGTGATTGTTCCACCTCAAACTCACAAACGCACACCAATGTCTGTCTAAATCATGGAATAAAACTTTACTATTATCTTTCTCAATAAAATATCAGCATACCTACACATTTTCAAGAGAAAAGCACTTGAAACACAATTTTGTTGTGGCAACACACAAAAATTGGTAGGTGGTTCCTCCACCCTCAAAATAACAAACAAATGAAGGCTTGCACAATCCAAGGAATAGCACATAAATTAAATCGGTATACATGCTTTCAACACAATTATCAGACTGCATATACATTTACTAAAAAAAACTCAAGTTATGATTGCTGGTCACCTTTCACTGTGGCCACCACTCTCCTGGAGATGTCTCTGTGTCATTGTCATTGACGTGTACATTATATTTCTCTGCAATAACACAGAAGATTATAAAACAACAATTTTAACAATAACACCTGTGATAAATGTTAATTTACCTGTCTGTCTGAGAAATGTAAATGCCTTACAAACATGCCCATGCCATTAGCGAATAAGAAGTGCATACAGATAAAAGTTTCATTTTCTACTGCATATATATATAATTTGCTTTGTAACATGTTATGAAATCTAAAATGTAATTGAAAAATACAATCATACCTTAGCAAGATTAGAAGCCTTCTCTGCAGATAAATCAAAACAAATAGCAGTCTTCTGTTTTTTCCAACTACACAAGTCTCCTAACATTCAAGTTCCCCTAACTACATGGTTGCCTTTTTATAGTGTAGATTCAGGCCTCTGAGCATAGTGAAGATGCAAATGAGGTGTGAACTTATTAGAATTGCGGAATACCAACTTTTGACTTCATGTAGTAGATTTAAGCATAGCGTAGGCACTACCTCACTGTTAGTTGCTAATGGATTGCAACTGTGAATGATTAGAGGGAGGGAGAAGGAAGATATAACAGCAATTCAGACTACCTTACCTGCATTGGGTGTGTCACCCAGGATACAGTTAAAAACTGGAGAAGTAACTTTACCATGCTTTTAAGTTGAACTAAACAGCACACATTTATCATGTTTGTGCTATAACAGACAAAAAAACTCCTGCCTGCACTGATAAATGTGTTTACACTGTTGAGTACTTGTTATTATACAGTTAAGGGATACAAAATGCACTATGGACTGCATTTCTGAGACTACAGCACAAATAAGAGAAGACTGAACACAACACAAGTAGAAGAAAGAGATGCATTGTTGCAAACATATTTATAAATGTTTGTGTGATTAGTCATTGCACTAAATATGTAAGTCACACTTGTAGAAACAAATGAGAGTGTAAAACTGTATATGTGGGTGGCACAGTGGTGTAGCGGTTAGCATTGTCTGCTCACAGCAAAAAGTTCTTCAGTTCAATTCTTGGCTGGGATGCCTTCTGTGTGGAGTCTGCATGTTCTCCCTGATTTTGCGTGGGTTTCCTCTGGGTACTCCGGTTCCTCCCACATTCCAAAGTCATGCATCTGGAGCATTTCTCCCCGGGGCTCTGCTGAAAACATGCTCTTTCTTAGTTGGACTTTCCTGGTCAACAAATACTAAATAAGTAGATAAAATGTTTTTTAATACTGTAGAGGAAATGTGAATTGCTTGTATGCATGTGATTTGCTTTCCTGCAGCAAAGTTGTTTTTGTGGAAAGGAGAAATAACACACTTCCACTGTGTTTTGTAGATTTGTTTGTATGATAGTTCAAATCCAGATCTGTGTAAAAATATGTAACGTGTCCACAAATTTTTTTGTTATTACTATTAATATTTGCAGGGCATGTGACACAGTGAAATGTATAAATATCTTTAATTTAATGGAAGTTGCCTTAAGAAGTGCAATTCTGCTTAGCACCATTGCACAGTGGTCATCAGCTTATATGATAAGGACAGCATCAATTACAGCAGTGAATCAACTGTGTATGTAGCATACCTGGTGAAGACATTGAAGCACATAGCACATATGAGAGACAGACTTTGGTTCAAGTCCCACATTTTTAATGATAAAAGTTAACAGCCATGTTTTACAGTTATAATTTATTTTGGCCTTTTCCTGTCTCATTTGCTCATTGCTCAACTATGTGCAAATATAGAGTACTGCTGCAGACAAAAAAGATGCACTGTACATTTCAAAAAAGATACATTGTTACTTAGTTTGCCTTCCTTTGCACAAACATGCTAAGCAGTGTTGCATGATGATTAGCAGTCTAGACAGCAATAAGTGTAAAAAATATTCTTATTGGCCAGCCTTCACTGTGAAAACAGATGTAAGTTCGTGGTCATAGTACAGGTGAACCAGGGTTCTAATCCAGCACTCTCCAAATGTTATTAATGCTGTTCCACTTAATTATAAATAAAAATTCAAAACATAAATATAATTATACATAGCAATAACTATGATTAGCAGTGGACATGATGTGTGTGACTGCAGTTATCCTGACTATTATGTTCCTGTAAATAAAAGTTTCTCTTCTATTCTGGGGTGAACTTCATACTTTACTGATAATCATCTACACAACTCAAATAACACAAGTCCAGCTGAAAAAAACAGAATGTATTGTATTGTCTGACCCAGAACTCAGAAATATTTCCTGAAAGTAATACAAGTATACGCATTTCCAGTATATTGTCACACATGACTCCTGCATCACACATGAGAATGCATAAACAAGGACCTTGCCAGGTCATACACATACATGGTTAACTGAAGCTTAGCACCACATGCTCTTCAATGTATCTATATGAGTAATAAATATATCTGACAAATGCTTCCTCTGTGGTGAGGGAAAAACACCTATGTAGAAAAATATGTATTATTTGTCTTACATATGTTTGAATCCCACATTGTACAAATTATTGTTTTTCGGTGTGTAAGGCCATACAAATAAGTGTCAAGTAATAAAATGTTACCCCCAAAACATATCTTAAAAGCCAAGTAATCTAATAGGTATAGCAGCACACATGCCATAAGTTATTATCAACTGTCACACTACACTTCCTGTTTGCTAAACTGCCTTCCTCTGTATTTTGCAATGTTGCTCTGCATGCACCATGACACAAGGTTGTACAGATTTGCTGGCATCCCGTAGTTATGTAAGTATACAGATAAAGATAATTTAAATGATATACAAGGCTGGAGATAGCCAAGACTGGTATGTATAATGCTCTCCTCATTTTCCCTACTCTTTGTATGTAGCACAAATGAACAATTATTTTATTAAAAGTATTACTCTTCCATACATTACTAGAAAATTAAGCATGCATATCTTAGCTGGAAAATCAACTATGCATGATTTATTCTGTAGCTCAAGGTAATTGTAGGAGTCAATTATAATAGTGTATTCAGATGTTTTGGGTGCAAATCTCACAAGTAACAAATAAATACTAATTAAAGAAAAAAACATTTAATATTCATTTCAACTAAATTGGCATAAATCCCATGTTGTTAACTCAATCGCTATTATTTTTAAAAGTATATGTGCAATATATGCACATTGTAAGGATTATTGGCAACACTTCTTAGTCCTGATTTGGATATGTATGATAACACAGTTCTGAAGTCATAATTTTCTGACAACTAACAAAATGATTTCCAGCACAGAGAGTTAGGTCAACCACTGCGGCTCAGCCTGCCACCCCTCCAATGGCTGCTGCACCAATGCCCATCACATATGGGATACAAACTGGCAGTACTGCCTCTGCAGCCCCTGCACTACCTGGCCCCTCAATATCAGGTAGCATTACCCTGGCAACTGGTGCAGTGGTACCGTTTTTGGAGTATTGATGGAGGATGGGATTTTGTCACCCTTCAGGAATTGCCAGGCATGGTGCATGAGGTTGTAGAATGTAGCACTGGTGCATGACTTGGCCATCTGGAGAAGCTGCTTGTGGGAATGCACAGAAAACCTAAAGACCAAGCAATCCAACAAGAAGCTGAGGAAGGGGACAATGATGACAGTTCTGAGGGTGAGGACTAGATTCTCACTGTCCCCATGCTTGACAGGCATGTGTCTCTGATGTCCTTTTCCTATCCCCAGTCATAGTGTCCCCCAACCCTTTGCGCCCCTCATCAACCCATGTCTCTGTCTTGTTTGTCCTGTTTGTCTGCACCTGCTTCCTAAACTACCTTACATACCTGACCCTGACATACCTGCATCCTTTACACAACATTTCTCTCTTTTAGAAATAAAATAAAAAAAGTGGCAGCTGTGTCACAAAAAAAAAATTCATCTCATAGATAACTCTTCACTTTGCATGTGGCTTTTCAAAATACCTGATTCAATCCAATGGCTCTACAACATGATTGCTTTGTTATCACCCCTCTGTGTTGAGGTAAAAGTCTAAATTCATTATGTTTTCTATCCATGTTCATATTACACTATTGAAGAAGTGGATAGCTATGGTTCTTTCCTAATTTCCTCATGCACATTCCTATATTGCTTCCCCTTTGCTCTTTTTTCTGTTTTACCCCAATTCACCACATTCCTATGTTCCTTATGTTCACACATTTAATCTGGTCAAAAATAGAATTATACATCTAATATGTGGCAGAAATGCCCCCTAATAAAGCCATTCACTTTTTGACCTCTGTGTTTGTGCAGAGTTTGGCATCACCCACCAATGTCAAGCAACAGTGGATGGCTCTTCACGTCCTATGACATCAGCCACACTAGTGGGGTTATCTTTGCAAAATGCTGCTTAAACTCACTGTGCTAAAGGAACACAAAGTTAAAGCAGAGCAACGTCAGTACTTTGAAACATTTACTCTAGCATTTATTTAGATTGACGAATGTATAAAAATGCAAATCCATATGGATACTGTTGACATAAGTCAATTGACTGGTGTTTATTTTTATATAGCACTTCACTTTAATGATTGCTTTTCACTTTTGCAAGAATAATCACACTTGTGATGTAATGCATCTTGACACGTGTAAATAAATTAGATTGGGCTGAATGCGAACTCTGTGCCATTTGTACCCTAAACATGAGCTCACTCTTTTTACACCTGCTGCCACAAGGAAGTCTAGGCACTAAGTGTATTTCTTCCACTCAGTATTGTCCAATGTGCTGACAGCCACACCTCACTGCTTAGCATGTTTGCACAAAGGAAGATGGACCAATAGACATATTGCTATTTTTACATTTAAGCAATAGACATATTGCTGTTTTTACATTTAAGCAGAGACCTATATTTGCTTGTCACTTAACTCTGCGCAAATGAGAAAGGAAATAGCAGCAGTAGTTAATATCATACAAGTTATGACCCAATAAAATAAGCAAGCAGCAGCCAGGGAGAAAACCAGTCCCAATGTAGAAAAAAGCAGGTTAAAATACTTGAAAAACAACAATGGGATGACCACAGGAAAGCACATATATTTAATAAAAAATAAAACAGATAAGTGCCTTCGGAGATGCCTCCTTCATCAGATCAATACAAAAATGTAAAATCAGTCTGCATATAAATACACTTGAAAAACCAATTACATTAATTAAAACCTTTAACCAATCAACATTTTCTACTCTTTAAAATAGGTTTTAAAGGTATAAAACCATTCAAGCATGGTGGAACATCAGCTCTCAAATCAGCTATCCAGTGAGTCTCTTCAACTTCTGTGGCATTCATTATATCATCACCTCTAGGTGCAGGAGTGTAAATATCCAAAACCATAAATTTAAAATCATGCTGTGGAAATTCATTAATGTGTTGAGCTACTGCCCTTCTTTGCACATTTCTCCGTATATCACCCATATGCATATAGCATATGAGTGGTATACGGAGCAATGTGCAAAGAAATGCAGTAGTTCAACACATTAATGAATTTCCACAGCATGATTTTAAATTTATGGTTTTGGATATTTGCACTCTTGCACCTAGAGGTGGTGATATAAAGCATGCCATAGAATTTGAAGAGACTCACTGGGGACTCACTGGATAGCTGATTTGAGAGATGATGTTCCACCAGGCTTGAATGGTTTTATAACTTTAAAACCTATTTTAAAGGCTAGAAAAGGTGGATTGGTTAAAGGTTTTGATTAATGTAATTGTTTTTTCAAGTGTATTTATATGCAGACTGATTTTACATTTTTGTATTGATCTGATGAAGGAGGCATCTCCGAAAGCGCATATCTGTTTTGTTTTTTATTAAATATATGTGCTTTGCCATTGTCATCCCATTGTTGTTTTTCAAGTATTTTAACCTGCTTTTTTCTACATTGGGACTGTTTTTCTCCCTGCTGCTGCTTGCTTATTTTATTGGCTTCTGTTTCTTCACAAGGAGTAACATGGCAGAGAGTAGTGAAGTGGAACTTGACTACTGCCCTAGACTGATATCTAAGAAAAACTATGGCTATGCTAAGAAACTATCGATAGCAGGACTGAATCCTTTGTTGTCTTTGAACTTTAATCATGAGAAGCAAGATGTGACTGCTCAGGTAATTAATGAAGAATTTATACATCTTTTTAAAGAGTTAGAAGATGGGATATAAAAACTGAAACATTTATAATGGCAACACATGCATCTAGAGGCTTGCCTGCATTTTACAGTTATTCCAAAAAGGCTACATATTTTTTGCATGCCCACCTATGGCTCCAGATATCCAGACTTACTTGCTAAATGGCAGGCATTTAACATAGAAAGCAGCTTTAAATATATGGAGCTACTTATTGACTATTTTAAACCTAAAGAGACAGCCCTGTTGCAGCGTTTAGAAGAGATACAGACTGCACTTGCCAGGGACTATTCTGAAACTATGTATGTTGAAAAACTGGATGTACTGTTCTGCAATATTTGTCTTTATGACTTTAAGTTACAGCGTATAAAAACTAAGAAGCTGGAAAGACTTTATGCTGATTTTGTTAAAGGCCATATATTTATGTGGCCAAAAAAGAATACAAATGCTGTTGATTTAGATTTTAATAGCCAGTGTTAAAGCTGCACTTAAGACTTTTAACACAGCCCCTAAGTGTTTAAGCTCTTCCAGAAACAGTAAGGATGGTGTGTTGGAGGTCAGCAATATGCCATCCATGTTAGTGATTGGTCAGGATGTATCAAGTGATGAATGTCTCAAGATTTCTACATCAGAATCTGAGATCGAGGCTACTGAAGTAGTTCAGGAGTTGGAGAATAAGGTTACAACAAAAACTAATGAAATTCCACCCACCATGTTTAATTCTTCTGTACTAACCACTAATAACATTGAAATGGGAGCCAGACCAAAGTCTAATGTAACTCTTTTACCTCTGCTTACTCATCTACCTTTACAAGTAAGGCCACCAGAGAACAATAGGAGAAAAAGGCTGCCCAGCAACAACCACAAGAGAAGGAAGCTTTCTATGGACAGCCCAACATAGAGACATTTAAACTGGTATTTAATCTTTCTCATAAATGTTAACTGATGTGCAAATTGATATTTTAAACAAGGGCTTGTCTTTTGTACCAGCTCTTACTAGTAAGTTACATGATGTGATATTAGATTTAAGGCAGTTTGCTAGGAATGTAAACCTGTATGATATGTTTTCTAACACTGCTGCTGCTGAATATAATAAGTATAAAAAACCAAGTACATTTACGCCTGTCTCTCAACCAGCGATGGATACATTTTTGAAAGTTTGTGAGAATGAAATTAATACATGTTTTAGGCATAGACCAGGACATTTTAATTTAAATTTGCATGAAAAACAAGCACTGAATGATCTCATTGCTGACAGAAGTATTGTTATAAAATCTGCAGACAAAGTAGGTGCAATAGTGGTGTTAGATTATTCTACATATGTGGAAACTATGAATAATATGTTATCAGACGAAGCTACTTATACTTCTGTGTACATGAAAAAAGTGAGGGAGATTGTTAGTAATGTGAAGAATGATTTATTATATCTATTACAGACTAGTATTATTTCTAAGGATTTATATGACTACTTTATTGTAGATTCTCCTAAGATACCTAATATATCAGGTCTACCTAAGATACATAAATCTGTGGTAAAACCTCCTTTAAGGCCAACAGTAAATGGCTCAGGATGGGTCACAGAAACAATTTCTAAATGGATAGAAGGACAACTTAGACCGATGAGTAATAAGGCTGTCGCTGTGTTGAGACTCCTCACATTTTTTACAACAATTAATTGAATATATAGATAGCTTGAATTCAAATGCAAGATTTTAGTGACTTTAGATGTAAAGAACCTCTTTACAGTCATTCCCAATGATACAGGGCTAAGGTGTATATATATATATATATATATATATATATATATATATATATATATAGCTCTAATGAAAGAGTAGCACGTATGGAAAAAAATATGTTGAACAGATTAAGTATTGTACTTGAGAATAATGTGTTTTCCTTTGAACAGAAGTTTTATTTACAGTGCTGGGGTGTTGCCATGGGTACACCCTGCGTTAATAGCTATGCAAACTTGGTTCTAGCTGAATGGGAGATGAAATATATTTTAACTGAAGAAAATCCGTGGCTAGCACATATGGGTTTATATCGCAGATTTGTGGATGATGTCTTTTTTTTTTTGTGGAAAGGGGATGTACAACAATTGGATGCCTTTGTTAACTATTTAGAGACAACAACCACATTTTTAAGATTTACTGCACATTCATCAGCAAATTCTATAGAATTTTTGGATATTTTATTAAAAATAGATGAAAGGGGTAAAATATGTACTTTGTTATATCATAAGCCATGCTGGAAAAATGCTCAGTTGGACAGGGGTAGTATGCACCCCTCAGCATATTTTTAAAAAAGTCATGGATAATCAGCTTTTGAGAACTTCCTGACTTTGTAGTAAGGAAAGTGATTTTTTTATATCAAACAAATATAACAGAGAGTAATTTGTTAGAGTGTAGTTACAAAAGTAGGGAAGTTAGGGAAGCATCAGAAAGGGTCAAGTCCATAAGAGATGGAAAAGACAGACCATGGTATTCAAAGAATACTGGAGGTTTAGTTAATAAGGAACAGAGAAGCATATCTAAGGTTAGGATACCCTCACCCACTGACTTAAATATATAAATAATATAATGCAGAACAACTGGAAGATATTATTATCTGATAGCATTAAAAATATAGTAGGTGACATGCCAAATTTCAGCTACAAGAGAAATCATAATTTAAAGAGTCTATTATGTTATACACCAGGACCCGGTAATATGAATAACTTAGGTAAACTATATAGTGGCAAATTAGGTACATATCCATGTAAAAATGTATTTATTTTATTTTATTTTACTTTACATTTCTTAACCGGGATAGTCCGACTGGATATAAGTCCATTTTCAGTGGAGACCCAGGCAGAAAAGCTTTAAGATAATAATACACATTGAACATTTAGTAAATGCTAGTTTCAAGCAGATTATAGTCATAAGTAATACCAGCATTTAGTACATATAGTACTAACTTATTATAAAACATTTTACAAAACATAACATTATTTTCAAAGTTATTCATACATAACATTACATTCAGGTTTAAGACACATTGAGTAGCAGTTATACAATTGACCCTTCCTGAAATGGTGTGGTAAAAAAAGTTAGAAGTAGTTGAAGGTAAGGCACCCAAGTAATAAAGAGGTCACTAGTCGGGGTTCATGCAAGGACATAACCAATGAGTTATGAAGTATTTCTTGAGTTTGTTTTTTAATCAAGTTAGTGAGGTTTCTAGGGTCAGTCAGCTGGGAGTCTGTTCCATGTTTTTCCAACAGAGTTGGCAAATAGAGAATCCCCAGCTGAACTGGGAGTAGAGTGGATGATCAGAGTGGCTGGGTGCTGGTGTAGGGGCTGATAATATTTTTTAGTGCAGGTGTTTTTTCTGGTTGGTAAAGGACTTTATGTGCCACTATTAGCTGGTTGAACTGCAGTAGGCTAGGCAGTTCAAGCCATCCTAGGCGATTTAGGTTGTGACAGTGGTGTGTCCAGTAGGCTGTGCCACTAGCAAATCTGGCAATGTGGTTATAGCAGGATGATAGTTTATTAAGACCTGTTTTATTTAAGTTGGAGAATAGAGGTGAGGCATAGAGAAGAGTTGATGGTAGATGGGAAAGGCAATTGCAGTTCTAGCAACTGGGGTAAGGAAAGGTTTGATTCTGTAAAGAGAGCCAAGTTTTTTATTAATGGTTTTGATAGTTTGATTGATATGCGCATCAGATTTCAGGTTATCAACTATTAAACCCATTAGTTTAGTTTGGACTTCTGGGAGATGATAGTGCCATTGTCACTGGTTATGCTGAAGGATGGCAGAGGGTTCCTGTGTGTGGGGGAGAAAAGAAGCAGCTTAGTTTTGTTGGGGTTTAGGATTAGACATTGATTGCAGAGCCATTTTTCCATTGTATTGAAGGTATTTTGGGTTAATGTGAATAGAGTAGCTGGTGAGGTGTCAGAACAAATCAAGGTGAAGTCATCCACATATTGAATGCAGGCAGCATCTGGGATGAATGATTGAAGGTCGTTGATAAAGATGGAGAAAAGAAGGGGTCCCAGTATCGAGACGTGAGGGACTCCTAATGTGATGGGTAGGCAAGATGTTAGCTTGTCCTGCCATAGGACTGTCTATTGCCTGCCCTGCAGGTAAGATTGAAACCATTGGAGTGCATGGTTGTTTAAGGAGAAGGCCTTCAAGATATTTATAAGCATTTTGCGGTCAACCATGTCAAAAGCCTTGGATAGATCTAGAAAGAGTGCTGAGGATAATTTGTTACTATTGTGGTTGTGGTTATTGACATTAGAGAAAGAAAGGAGGGCAGACATAGTACTGCGGTGTGGCTTAAAGCCATGCTGAAAGTTAGACAACAGCTTGTTCTGTGTGAGGTAGTGCATGAGCTGTATGTGTACACACTTCTCCATAATTTTAGCTAGAGGTGACAGAATAGCTATGGGTCTAAAGTTTGACAGTTCGGTGGAACTGCCTCTTTTATGGAGAGGTATGAGATGGGAGATTTTCCATATAGTGGGTACAGTAGCTTCAGATATAGCTCTGTTGATCAAGATTGAGATGGGGTATGCTATGGCATCAGCAGCTTTTTGCAGATAGTCTGCTGACAGGAGGTCGGCAGCCAGGGTGGTGGGTCTTAGTTTCTTAAGTAGTGCATGAATAAGTTGAATAGGAACAGGTTGAAAGGTGAAGTAGGTTTGGGTGCTGGGTGTGGCTGCATTAGGATTAGATCCATTGGGTGAGAGTTAGCTGGCTAGAGACTGGATAGTCTCTGTGAAGAAGCTGTTTAAGTTATTAACAATGTCTACTGGGGATTTTTATTGGGAAGTTGAGGGGGGTAGGGTGGCAGTTTGGCCTGGGTGGAGTAGTTTGTTTATTCCTGCCCAGAACTTCTGAGGTTTGTTTTAGTGTTTTTGCAGTAGATGGTAGTAGTAGTTATTTTTGTCTAAGGTTATGGATTTTTTGGTGTCATTCCTTAGCTGTCTGAATCTTAGTTGATCAAGTGGGGCTTTTGTTTTTCGGTAAGTGGCCCATGCTTTGTTTCTGAGTGAAATTTTGGTTTTGGTATCTTTAGAAAGCCATGGTGCAATACTACCTTTGGTTCTAATAGAGCGGCTGGGAGCATGGGAGTTAAGAATAGCAAGGAATCTGGTGTTAAAATATGCTACTGCTTCATCTAGGGGGAGACTTTTTAGTACTGACCAGTTCCATGCCTTAAGTTCATTTTGAAATGTGGTCAGAATAAAATTCTTGTCGTTTCTTAATGTTCTATAGGTGGGTCGGTAGGAGCAGTCTACTCTGAGCTTGATTACATAGGTGAGACAGTGGTCACTTAGGTCATCAGGCAAAGTGCCTGATTTATAGGACTGAAGATGGGCACTGATGATTATCCAGTCTATGGTACTTTCCTTGTTAATGGGTTTTCCTCTCCTGGTGGGGGAAGTTATGATTTGACTAAATCCATGGAGATTTATGTGGGGGTTTCACAAGAGCAAGTGTTCCAGTCAATGTTGAAATCCTGAAGAACAATTGTTTCCTGGGGCGAGTAGTTATTGGATAACCAATATAAGAAGTCTTCTAAAGATTCTGTGTTCCTCCCTGGGGGAATGTCGACACAGAAAGTTTATATTTTTGTTTTTATTAATTTGTAGTTTTGAGATAAGAATCTCAGCATTATTGAACTGGGGTGCTTGTTGCGTGTCTGTGCTGACAGATAGGGTAGACTTGTAAAGTATGGCTACCCCACCACCCTTTCTGGTGATATGGTCTAGTCGAAACATATTGTACCCTGGTGGTAGAATCTCATGGTCCTTGGTGGCAGGCTTTAGCCACGTTTCTGTTAGGCATAATATATCTTGGGAATGAACAGCTAAGAGGGCATGCAGGTGTTGAGTTTTGTTATTTATGTTCCTAATGTTTAGATGGCAGGCCAGCAGTGAGTTAGGAGGTCTATTTGTTGGAGCTTTGTTGGTAGGGGATATAGTAGGGGGATTAGGGCCAACAGGTGGGGATGGATCAGGGTTTGGGTGGATGTTGCCATCCTTTGTGAGGTTGTAGTTTATCCTGAGTATGAGTTTTAAGATTTTGAATAAAGTTTTGTAATAGTGTCTAGTTTTAGGACTAATGTAACTAGGTCTAGTAAGATAGTAGTATTTACGGGTTAAGGGGTAAACATTAAAGAGGTGAGTAAGGGTGCATTATTATCTGCTGTAGATGGGATGGATGTTTGGAATTTAGGGTAGTGGAAACCTGGGTTACCCTGATATTCATAGGCGGTAAGGAGATATGGGATGAGTAACAGGGGTAGGAGTAGAGTTAATAAGAGTATTTTGGGTGATAGCATAGCTACTGAATGAGGCTTGAAACTTAGGTAAAAGCAATAGTAGAGTTAGAGGACTGCTAGTATCAGGTTGAGGGTGGTACTGTTGGGTGACAAGTTGTTATTGATTGGTTTAAAAAAGAGGGGTGTGGTCTAGTACTAAGCTGAGCAGGGATGAACCAATGCTTGTACTAAGTTGTAGCAGTTTAACCTGTTTGAGGAAAAATGGGGGTGGGGGAAGAGAGAGAAGGCAGTAGGAGTGGTTAGAGGGGAGACCTTGATTGACTCAAGGCACCACACCAGTGGTAAGTTTAATGTAAGGGCCTAAAACCTGCACTCAGCACTTTAATGTTACTTATGTTTAGTAAGAAAGACAGACCAACAGTATACGATTTTGAAGATTTTTACAAGGGTTACTTGTTCAAATGTCAGACAAGTAAGTAAAACTTTCAAACAGGAATCTATGTTTGAGTGTAGAAAGCCAGAAAGGTACAAGGTATACTTTAGTTACAAGGGAAGGAGGCAAACACTCAAGTAGAAAAGAGCCCTATGGCTGACCAAAATAGTGACTTGCTTAGTTACACAGCACCGTAAGAGAAAGCTTAACAAATGTTTTTATACGTGTAACCTACTCTGATTAATTGCTGGGAGAAAAAAACAGTTTTTGTTGCTAGAGACAGCAGTGGCCAATTGCAATCCTGTAGATACCATTATGCAGGAGCTGTAGTATGCTAGCGTAGGTAAATGTAGAGTTCAACTAGGAAAAGAGAAAAGCAGAGATTCTAGGGTAAGCATTAACGCAGTAACAGGCAGTTATTTTATAATAGTACATTCAGAAAGGTTTGGGGGGTTAAAGTAGCACATTTCAGAGCGGACTAGGATTCATAGTTAAGAAATCTTAGCAGGAGAGCAATGCAGTAAATAACAGTCACTTGTCAGATTTTACAATATCCCAGAAAAACTAAATCAATAGTTCACAATTGTACAACTGGAAAATTGTCAATACAAGCAATTCAAGTAGAGCTAGCACAAGTTATTCAGGTCATAAAAGTACTTATCCAATGTGTGTGAGCAATTTAAACATTAAAAACATATGCAGCAAGTAGTAGCTCCGATTATCACTTTCTCTAGGTATAGGTTCAGTTTAAACACAAATAGTACCACAGAAATTCAGTTAAGTCACTAGCTCCATATAGAACTTTTGCAACAAAAATAGAGCAGTCTGTGCAGAATCAGAATTTAGCATCAGGTCATTCAGTTACACACAAAAAACAGTAAAAAATCAATACAATGAAGATACTTACACTGTGAGTCACATCAGGTCAGCCACGGGGGGAAGAGAGAGGGAACTCCTAAGCACCTAGATTTGAAAATGATGCCTGTACTAAGTTGTAGCAGTTTAACCAGTTTGAGGAAAAATGGTGGTGGGGAAGAGAGAAGGCAGTAGGAGTGGCTAGAGAGAGACCTTGATTGATTCAAGACACCACACCAGAGGTAAGTTTAATGTAAGGGCCTAAAACCTACACTCAGCACTTTAATGTCACTTATGTTTAGCAAGAAAGACAGACCAACAGTATACAATTCTGAGGATTTTTACAAAGGTTACTTGTTCAAATGTCAGACAAGTAAGTAAAACTTTTAAACAGGAATCTATGTTTGAGTGTAAAAAGCCAGAAAGGTACAAGGTATACCTGTAAAAATTAGGGTCAAACAGACAAATGTAAGAGTCAGTGTACTTTAGTTACAAGGGAAGGAGGCAAACACTCAAGTAGAAAATAGCCCTATGGCTGACCAAAATAGTGACTTGCTTAGCTAAGCAGCACTGTAAGAAAAAGCTTAACAAATGTTTTTTTATATGTCTAAACTACTCTGATTAATTGCTGGGAGAAAAAACAGTTTTTGTTGCTAGAGACAGTGGTGGCCAATTTCAATCCTGTAGACACCATTATGCAGGAGATGCAGTATGTTAGTGCAGGTAAATGTAGAGTTCAATCTGATTAATTGCTGGGAGAAAAAATGTTTTTGTTGCTAGAGACAGTGGTGGCCAATTGAAATCCTGTAGACACCATTATGCAGGAGCTGCAGTATGCTAGTGTAGGTAAATGTAGAGTTCAAACTGAGTCACATCAGGTCAGCCAAGGGGGGAAGAGAGCGGGAACTCCTAAGCACCTAGATTTGAAAAAAAATGTAAGGCATGTAGATATATTAAGACTAATAATATGTTTGAGCATCCTGTTACTAAGAGAATATATAAGTGCTCACACTATGCAAGCTGTTCTACTAAAAATGTGATTTACATAGCAACCTGCTCAGAATGCACTTCTTTTTATGTTGGTAAGACCAACAGAATGTTAAAGGAATGTATTTTACAGCATATAGGTGATATACGGAGAAATATGCAAAAAAGTGCAGTAGCTCAACACATTAATGAATTTCCACAGCATGATTTTAAATTTATGGTTTTGGATATTTACACTCCTGCACCTAGAGGTGGTGATATAAAGAATGCCACAGAAGTTATTTGAGAGCTGATGTTCCACCAGGCTTGAATGGTTTTATACCTTTAAAACCTATTTTAAAGTCTAGAAAATGTTGATTGGTTAAAGGTTTTGTATTGATCTGATGAAGGAGGCATCTCCAAAAGTGCTTATCTGTTTTATTTTTTATTAAATATATGTGCTTTGCCGTGGTCGTCCCATTGCTGTTTTTAAAGTTATGACACAACATTTCCAATATAAAGTATGAATACCATTGTCAGCTATATCTACCATATTTATATATATGGCACATATACATAAGTACTTCTCAAGTTCAAGTTGTATTCATTAAATGTGAATCTCCCAAACACTTTGCCATCATACACACAAACCCGTTGCTTGGCACTGCACGATGGAAAGAGTTGATTGGCATGTATTACTATGTTTATTGCCCAGTTATACTTTATCCCATCAAAATCAATGTAAAAAAACAGCCAAAGGGAAGGGACTTGTCAGTGACTGAACAAATATTTACTTAGACTCATATGTGCCCTGTACCCATCTGCTTGAAAATGGATATATCAGTAATAGTTTCCAAATGTCAAGTACACTACAAAAATAAACTTCTATACTGACAATAGACATTAAGATTGTCTTATACATGCCTTAATGTGGACATCAATCCATCACAGTATGAGCACATGTACATAAACACTTGCATCCATGCTGATCACAAAATATATATGTTTGTGTGACTGATTGTGTATAATGTACACAACACATTGTGAAACAGGTGCATATATCTCATTCAGTTCTGCAACATGCATTCCTGACAGGTTATTACATCTAGTTTAAAAAGCTGTCTTTTAAAGTATATCTACACATTGGAACAAAAACAGAAAATCCAAAGTCCACACTTTGCACACCACTCTCTTAACAGGATATGTTACCTGCGTCATATAATTATGATGTCATCATCCATATATACCACTATGACAAGGAAAAAGCATAACTTGGTGAAACATTAATTATATTAACAAATATTAACTACTGTGCTCCGCAGATGGAAACAAAATAGTTAGGTAGGGGCTAAATTACCACAACAGCCACATTGTGTGTGCATCTATATGTATAAGTGTTGTGTGTGTGTGTGTGTGTGTGTGTGTGTGTGTGTGTGTGTGTGTGTGTGTGTGTGTGTGTGTGTGTGTGTGTGTGTGTGTGTGTGTGTGTGTGTGTGTGTGTGTGTGTGTGTGTGTGTGTGTGTGTGTGTGTGTGTGTCCATACTCAGAAGAGCATGAGTTTTAATCCTACTGTCAGCAATCAAGTGACATAGAGAACACAACTTTTTACAGTGGTGAATGCCTAGACAGCCATTTCATACAAACCTCCCAACATCTTCTCCAAAACATACACTGATGATGTCATCCACTATAAAGTGTTCTGCAACAATATAGATGTCAGACTTGTACTATGGAACTTACATTAAGTATGTTGCTTTCTAACCTGTGTAACTAGTTAGGTAGGGGTTCTAATCTCACTACAGTCAACTGGTGTGTGTGTGTGTGTGTGTGTGTGTGTGTGTGTGTGTGTGTGTGTGTGTGTGTGTGTGTGTGTGTGTGTGTGTGTGTGTGCTCATAGTCAGAAGAAGCCCAAATATTGACTACTGTGTCCTGCAGATAGGAATTAAATAGTTAGGGTTTATATTACCAGAATAGCCACATTGTGTTTGCATACTCAAAAGAGCATGAGTCTGTATCCTACTGCCAACAATCAAGTCTCATGGAGAACAAAAATTGTTACAGTAGTACATGCCTACATGGCCATTTCATACAGGTCTCCCAACATCTTCTCCCAGATGTACACTGATGATGTCATCTGCTATAAGGTGTTTTGTAAGAGTGTAAAAGTCAGACTTGTGCTGTGGGGCCTGAGTTAAATACTGTGTTTTCTAGCTTGTGTAACTAGTTAGGTAGGGGTTCTAATCTCCCAGTAATCAACTTGTCTGTATGTGTAGTCAGAGGTGCATGAGTCATAATCCTATTGTCCGCAATCAAGTCTCATGGAAAAATAAAATTTTCACAGTCACACATGCCAACACAGCCATTTCAAACAGGCCTCCAAAACATACAATGATGATGTCATCCACTATAAAGTGTTCTGCAACAGTGTGAAAGTCAGGCTTGTGCTGTGGCGTTTGCATTAATTGCTACCCCTTGTAGGCAGTTAGCTAGGTATTCTAGTCTCACAGTGATCAACTGATGTGTGTGCTTGTGTTTAGTTGGCTCACATTCTAGACACCATTTTAGAACAACATGTGAGGCACTCCTATTACCATCTTCTCTCCAGACACCAATGATGTTGTCAGCTCTAAAGTGTTGCCAGACTTTACTTATGATATACTTATGTTGTGGCACTAATATTAAGTACTGTGTTCTCCAGTTTCTGTACCAAAATAAGATTCTTATCTCACAGCAGTCAACTTGAATGTGCATTTATTAAAATCATATTTCTGAGACAATTTTACACCAAGATATGACTTCACATCTTTGTCCAGCACTCCTCCCAACATCTTCTTCTCAGCATACAATGATGCTCTAATCTTCTATAAAGTGCATTGTGACATTGTTAAAGTCAGACATATGTGGTGGTGCTACTCTTACATTGTTTGGAATCCAGCTTCTATACCTACATAGGTTTAATGCTCAAATCTGATCTCAGTCAATTGCTGTGTGTGATTGGTGGTACATTACAGTCAATGTATGATCTTTTGAATCTCTTTTCATTTAAATACAACTTACGAGAACCTTTAACAAAGTGTCATGAAAACAATGTCCCCTTTTTTTCCGTCTGTCCACCTAACAGCCTTTCTGCAGAGGACTGGAGGATGTCATCATCTCAAAGATGCATAGACACATTGTGAAGCCTTTGCAGGCTATCTCCAGACCACTGGATGTGTGATTGCCAAATCTGTCATGGGGTGCTGCATGTCACATATGGACAGACGGAGTATGTAGTACAATCATACACAAACAAATATATGCACAAACCCTTATTATCTTCCCTCATATAGATATATCAATTTTGGTTTACATGTTATAATAGTGGCTACGATTTTATGTGATGTTGGCCATTAACATAGTAATGTCCAATGGCCCTATGAATATTGCACATGTCAATGTTACTGTCATCTACATGTGCTATGTTGAGGTGAAGATGTACAGTAACCCTACAAAAGGGTATTACAAACTGTGATGTGAGATAATGCATTGATGGCCCTGCTGCCATTTGATTACATATTCCTTCCATAATATCTGTAGTAATATGCCTCCTAAAAACTGTTGACATGCAATGATAATATGTATATTGTTGACTTAGTAATGCATGTGTTTCTGTAGTTGAGTATATAAACATTCTACGCAGTTCTCATTCAGCCATCACAGTGATAGTTGCAGTATGGCACAGGTGTGCATGTGTATACCCAACATCATTAAATGCTCTGTG